>NC_057720.1:49063481-49065023 GCF_004010195.1 Chiloscyllium plagiosum
TTGAAGTATACGCATTTGAACCCATCTCTGTGTCCGCAAGTGTTCCATGTCAGTGTACCTTCTCCTTAGCCTCCCTACATTCTTGGACATCCTGACAAACAGCTAGCCTACTTGCTGGACTACAAGTCCGGATCCCATCCCCCTGCCAAATTAGTTTAAACCCCCCCGAAGATTGCTAGCAAACCTACCTCCCAGGATATTGGTGCCCTTCTGGTTCAGGTGCAACCTGTCCTGTTTGTACAGGTCCCACCTTCCCCAGAATGTAGTCCAATTGTCCAAATATCTGAAGCCCTCCCTCCTACACCATCCTTGCAGCCACGTGTTCAACTGCACTCTCTCCCTATTCCTTGCCTCACTGTCACATGGCACCGGCAACAACCCAGAGATGTCGACTCTGTCCGTCCTAGCTTTTAGCTTCCAGCCTAACTCCCTGAGCTCTTGAATGACCTCGCCACCTCTCTTCCTACCTATGTCGTTGGTGTCAATGTGCATCACGACTTCTGGCTGCACACCCTCCCCTTAAGGATTCTGAAGACACGGTCCGAGACGTCAACCTCAGCCCAAAACAAATGGGGGCTACCAGTATATTCTCACTCTCATGATGTGACTACTCATTTGACACAAGCTGTCCCCTGAAAACCATAATCTACTAAAACAGCAGTGAGGA
This sequence comes from Chiloscyllium plagiosum, assembly GCF_004010195.1. Taxonomy (NCBI): domain Eukaryota; kingdom Metazoa; phylum Chordata; class Chondrichthyes; order Orectolobiformes; family Hemiscylliidae; genus Chiloscyllium; species Chiloscyllium plagiosum. The sequence goes on from NC_057720.1 coordinate 49,064,149, forward strand.
AATTGGCATAATTTGTCACCCATCTGGTCTGCCACTGATATCCAATCAGACCACAGCTCAAATTTCATCCCCCAAAATATTCTGGCATGTGATAGGTAACTAGCATGAACCAGCCACCACCACCCCTTAAAAGCAATGAGCAGGGCATATTTCCATGGGCATCCCCATGACTGGGATAAAGAAGACATTTTTCTATTCACCACCAAGTTTCACTGCTTTTACTCCATTTCAATTCATTAATGAATGAGTGTGAGAGTCTCTGAAACTACTCAAAGACAGATTTTAGGAAGAAAAGAAGGATGTCTCTGTGTTAGACAATATTGTAGAGTTCCAAGAGTGACTTTTACCTGTGCAGTAGCTAAGGTAATGTGAAAATCTCCCAAACAATGATGAAGAAACAGCTAGACAAATATATCAGGCCTGATCCTTTCAGCCAGGACACCATGTGATAACACTCCTAAAAATATCAGCATGAACCATTAAAATCGCAAGGGTAGCATGTATAGAGTGGCAAGGAAGTTTGGGAAAGTGAATTATCTGATTGCGATTGCAGACTGGGGACAAAATGTAATTTTGAACAACTTGAGGATAGACAAGTCCCCTGGGCCTGACGGGATATATCCTAGGATTATGTGGGAAGCAAGAGAGGAAATTGCAGTACCGTTGGCAATGATCTTCTCGTCTTCACTGGCAACGCGGGTGGTACCAGGGGACTGGAGAGTAGCGAATGTTGTGCCCCTGTTCAAAAAAGGGAATAGGGATAACCCCGGGAATTACAGGCCTGTAAGTCTTACTTCTGTGGTAGGCAAGGTAATGGAAAGGGTACTGAGGGATAGGATTTATGAGTATCTGGAAAGACACTGCTTAATTAGGGA
>NC_057720.1:49066376-49092973 GCF_004010195.1 Chiloscyllium plagiosum
AGCAGGAGAATCGACGTTTCGGGCATGAGCCCTTCTTCAGGAATGTTTCTTCTTCAGGAAGGGTTCATTCCTGAAGAAGGGCTCATGCCCGAAACGTCGATTCTCCTGCTCCTTGGATGCTGCCTGACCTGCTGCGCTTTTCCAGCAACACATTTTCAGCACATCCCAGTCAGCCAGGCTCAGTAAAGTTGGCCCAGGTTCGGAAGGAGATGAACTACATACTGGAGCAGTAACTGTGAGCCCTGCAACAGTAGTTAGAGCTCCCCAGTGGTGCTCATATTCAAATTGGATGACTCTAGAAGACTCTATATTGACCAGAGCTAACTTCTACCTGACACTGGCTGGACAATTGCATGGATGTTGTTGTGGGAGGTGATGGCCGAATGGTATTATCACTGAATGGTTAACCCAGATAATGTTCTGGAGACCCAGGTTCAAATTGAATTTGAATTCATTAACTATCTGGAATTAAGAGTCGAATGATGATCATGAATCGATTGTCGTCTATCAAGAGAAACACATCTGGTTCACTAATGTCCTTTAGGAAAGGAAACTGCTGATCTTACCTGGTCTTGCCTACATGTGACTTTAGACTCACAGCAAAGTGCTTGACTCTTAAATGCCCACTGGGTGATTAGGGATGGGCAATAAATGCTGCCTGGCCAGTGATGCCTTCATTCTGTGAATGAAATAGATTTTTAAAATACCACCTATGTTACCAGGATAGATGGACTCAAGGGGTACTAGCAGACACCTTTGAGGGACCCACAAAGAAAATCTCAACGTTCATAACTCCAGATGGTTTTTACCAGCATTGAGCATGTTATTTATACTCCAAAATAACTCAGCTATCTGTCAAAGGCTAATTAACCAGAGAGTAGGAAGCATACCTGATACCATAGTGTACTGTGACAAGCTCATAGTATACAGAGACACATGCAAAACCCATTTAGAGCAACTAGAAACCCTCCTCCAGAAAATACAGTCAGCTGACAAAGTGGTTAATCTCACAAAGAAGAAATTTAATGAGGCCTGAGTGACCTATCTAGGACACAGAGTGGATTAAGATTGAGTACTGCCCAGGGCTGCAAAGGTAGCAGCAATAGCACTACTCCCTATTCACTAAATGTGAGCAGTTATACCCAAAGTTATTTTGATTGAGTGATTATACACCTATCCAGTGAGGGGTTTAATGTTCGCTTTTGCACTTGTTTGACAACTTGGTTGTCTGACTGCTGATTGCTATCACTTGATGTTGTTGTTGATCTCACACTATGGCTCCATACCTGCATCCATCTTCAAGTAATATATTAACTGTATGGCCCTTTCTCTTGCCAAAAAGATCCTTCCCAAAGGTTTTATTTGCAGTGGAGGTGATGACAAATTCAATGAGCGCCTCTGGCAAGTTCCACTTTCAAAAACTCATACACTTTTTGAGGTATTTTCTGACAAACTGGTCAATGAACTCTTAGGCTTAGTCTCTGTATGATGTGAGTTGGAGTCTATTAAGCTTAAAGTTAATTCTTCCCTTCAGATGATTTTGAGAACTTTACAGATCTTTTCAGTTTCTGTGTGTACGTCCACAGAAAGACCAAATATGCAATTTCTGCAAAGCCCTTCATTCTTAATGGCAAGGAAGATGTTCTGAACTCTTTTCTCAGGATCATCTATTGCTTGATCTATAAAACAGGACTGCAAACATTGTGTGTAAAGTTTAAATAAGTAACTTTATCATTGTATGCACAGTTCATAAATAAGTGGCCAATTGCCATTTCTCTTTGCAAGATGTTTGATTTTTTTAAAGGTAGAACACCATGCAGTCTTTGTTTATTTATTTAACTGGTTTTGCTTTGCTCTCCTTTTATTTTTTCACATTTTTGCCTTTGGTTTCCTTTGATTTTGCATGTTGTTGCCCCTTTACTGGCTTTAAGTGTGTTGTTTTGAGAACCTGGCTTTAAGTGTGTTGTTTTGTAGTCTGAACATTGCAGGCAGTAGTAATCAGCTTCAGCCTCTAGATGGCATTCATACCAAGTGGTGTCACATGGGTTCTTTTTTGTCAATTTTCTTTAAAAAGAAAATGGCAGAACCAGTGAAGTCTGGACAGAGGTAAATCTTCTTCAGGAATAAAATGTTTCTAAAAACCTATTTTGTTTTAGAAGAATTTTGTAGCTATTCTGTTAGGACCATTTAACTGCCTTTTCGAATCAGAACAATGGATTATCGGGTTTTTTTTAAAGGGAGAAATAAAGAGTGCTCACTGATGCAGGAATGTGCCTATAGTTTTGATTGTCTTTGTAACTATGATGTCTAAGGCTGTTATCCAGTTGGTCATTAATTAGTTTTCCAAATGTCTGCCACTAATACTTTGGATTAGTGGTGTTGGAAGAGCACAGCAGTAAAACTTTGGAGTTATTTTTTTCTGGCTGTGTCTATTTGGCCTATGTGAGTCACTTTGGACTTTTTGTCTATATTAATTATACTACATTAATGCAAGTTGTTCTAGATGGCTTTGTTGTAATAAATAGTCCTGGAATTAAACGTTGACTGAGAAACCACCAATGTGACGAATGGGAGCTATCATAATTCAAATCACGTGAAAAATAATAGTCTCAATAGTGCCATAGATATTGGCTATTCTTCAATTTGCATTGTAAGTAGCATGATACAAGCAGAAATAATTCCACTTTTTCTACACCTCTGGCATCCACCTGGATAGACACTGCAGGTTCCACTTGCTATTGGATAAAGAGAATGCAAAGGATTTTCTTTGAATCACCCATATTGACTCCCACACTGTTCCAATCAAGCCATATGCAAAATGTCTCCCTTTTTAGTCCTTTTTGTGCTATTCTTCTGACATTTTCATTGTCCCATGTGTATAAATGTATATTGAAAAACAAATACCAAAATGTCAAGCACAGAATGATGGAAAAAATGTAATTAATCAACACATTCTCTGCTCATCCTTTTCCTGAGTTCTAAGATGCACTTTTTATTGTTCTAGGTGTAAATCTTCAACTCTGCTTTGCCTTAATGTTTCTGGCCAGGATATGTGGTATTCGCCGAACATTGCCAGTATGTGGTGCTCAGTTAGGGTAGTTTGCTACCACCAATCCTTCTTTGTCTATATTATATCTTGGATAGACCACTGACAACTTTAAACAGAAGAGGCATTAGTCTTAGTTAACAAAGCAATTTATTTCATGATAGCAAAAAGTACTGTTCATATAACAAGGCATTGTCACTAAGGTCACTCAGGAGCTGTCCAGAATACATATGTTGCCTTTACCTACTTGGTTAGAATCTAATGTATGACATCATCAGATTGGGGAGGTGAGTGTTAAATCCCTCAGAACCCGTGCAACAGAACAGAAAGCTGTTTTTGTTGCAGAGTTTATGGACCTTCAAGAAGGAGTTTGACATAGTTCTTAGGTCTAAAGGGATCAAATAGTATGAGAAGGAACTGGGTACTGAGTTACTCCTGCTCCTATTTTGTATGTTTCTGTAACATTGTGTAAATCAGAGGCGACACAGTGGCTCAGTGGTTGGCACTGCTGCCTCAGAGTGCCAGACACCCGGGTTTGATTCCAGCCTCGGGAAACTGTCTGTGTGGAGTTTGCACGTTTTCCCATGTCTGCATGTGTTTCCTCCACGTGCTCTGGTTTCCTCCCACAATCCAAAGATGTGCAGGTTAGTTGCATTGAACATGCTAAACTGCCCATAGTGTTCAGGGATGTGTAGGTTAGGTGCATTAGTCAGGGGTAAATATAGGGTAGTGGAATGGGTCAGGGTGGGTTACCCTTCAGAAGGGCCTGTTTCCACACTGTAGGGAATCTATGATCACTGATAGTCCTTTCAGTACTTTTCAATAAGATTGCCCCATAACCACTTTTTCACAGGTGAGGGGATCTGCCAGTACTTTTAAATTACTGCTAGTTTGGACATTTCCCAAAACACCACTAGAGGGCAGCAAGAACCACATAGTAAACCTTAAGATTTTAATGAAACTCCGAGAGCAATGTGTAGTTATTTTTCCAATAACTTATTATTGTTATCTTTACCGTAAGCACCTTTCATGTCTCCTATTAAACTCTTGACATATCTGGTTACCATAAAATGCACTGCCCTACATAAGTATTGATCTAAATTGACACTTTTCTTTCCCCAAATAACTCTTTCACTGGACATTCATAAGCTGATTGATAGCCAAACTAACTGCATTGTTATTGTTCCTGTTATTACTGTAATCCATTTAAAAACTAATGCAAACATCATTTACAAGCTAAACACAATTATAAGATCATAATATAGATACACATAAAGTCACTTTGCAAACAATGTTTTCATTTATTCAAATATTCCTTTCATGTAGAATTCATGTTTTTTTCCAGTGCTCTAATCATTCCATTATGTATAGAACTTCCCAATACATGTCCTAAATTTCCTCTTGTCCTACTCTAATGACTACACTGAAAATCTATGCTTTCAGTGCCATTTAGCATTGTACATAACATAATCTCGAAATGTGCTTCTCATAAGACAGAAAAAAAACAAGTTTTTGAATTCATCCTATCCACAGGATGTATAAAAATGCACCTTAGTTGGTGTTACTTTGAATGCATTGTCAGTGAGGTTTTGTAGGCCAAGTTTGCTCAAGTTTTTTTTCTCTCCAATTGTTTATTTCTGATAGTTTTATAGGGATGTAATTTTAACCAAACCCAATTTACATTGTATTAACTATATGAATAATAAAATCAAATGAGGTGTAAACAGGTGTCTGGACTAATCACATCAGTTTCTTACCCACTGGTCAGCTACAGTTAACTCTCAGGTACCAAACTCATGCCTCTTTTTGAGCAGTCTCTAGAGTAAACGTCATTCTTAAGATTCAGTGATCAAAGCTAGGCATAGAACTTAGGATGTTCTAAACAGTTCAAATGTAAGGATAGCTCCAAATGTGATTTTGTCTTGTTATATTTATGTCATTCAATATTCTGTTTGATTGATGTTCTGCACTGCCAAACAACTCTGCTCATGTTCCTTTCCTGTGTAACACCTTACCATTTTCTGCATAATATCTTTATGTACCATCCCACAGACTTTATGTACTCATCTGTTTTGTTTATTTTCCATTTCCTGAGCTGGCTCTTCCAGCTTACAACCTTTTAAAAAATTGCTTTGATTTTAAGTTTAGTGGGGTTCCAAGGCATGTGATCCAAAGTTAACCTCTGCAGCAGCTTTGTTTTGGCTCTGTCATCCTGGTAGTCAGCCTGAAAGAATTCAATGAGGGTTACTACCAACCTCTTTAAATCACAAGCTAGACACACTCACTCTAAAATGCATTAAATCCCAAGTATTCAAATCATGTAGATTGGAAATCTTAGAGATCCCAACACCAATTTTGGAGCGTCCCTCTTTGCATTATGCTGACCTAAAGATATCTCCTCTTATCATTACTAACTGCTTTCTACTCTTCAGCCAAATTCAAAGCCACTCCCATGATTCACCTCAAATCCATGCAATAGGCTTGTGTTAATATTGGGCCCTTTGAACTCTGTACATTTTGTTCTGTTTGATCTGAGAAAGCATGCATTTGTTTAGCAATGATCTAACCATTTTTGTCTTAAATGTGGGAATAATATTATTTGCCTGGATCAGTTTTGTTCATTCACTTCATAACTGAGAATCTGATTGACATTCTCAAAGATCTTCTCTTTTAGAATCTCATCCTCGAGTGAAGACAAGCCCATTCCCTTGCGCTGACATCTCAGGAATAGCCCAACTTGCCATATTCACATTGCAATCACAATTTGCCTCGCCTCCACTGAGAAACACAATGGTACAAAAACCCGATAGGCAGTTCATTCCATATATGCACTACTTTCTATGTGAAAAAGTTGCCCCTTAGGTCACTTGTAAATCTTACCCCTCTCACCTTAAAACTGTGCCCTCTAGTTTTGAATTCCCCTGCCCTAGGGAAAAGGCCTTTGCTATTCATCTTATCTATGCCCCTCATGATTTTATCAAACTCTACAAAGTCACCTCTCAACCTCCTATACTCCACAGAAAAAAGTTGTTTCACACAGAGGGTAGTAGGTGCCTGGAACACATTGTCATGGGAGGTGGTAAAACTAGATATGATAACAATGTTTCAGAAGCATTTAGACAGACACATGAACAGACAAGGAATAGAAAGATATGGGTCATGTGCAGGCAGAGAAGTTTCATTTAGAATAGCATTATGGTCAGTACAGACACAGTGGGCTGAAGGGCCTGCTCCATTTGGGAAGGGGCCGTACTAGACCTTCTATTGGTAAACTAGCTTAATCAGTGATTGATGTTTCAGTGGGGGGAAGTTTTAGGAATAGTGATCATTATTTAAGTTTTCAGACAGCCATGGATAAGACTAAAACTGTTCCATGAATGAAAGTACTAGGCAGGAACTGGAGAAATTAGATTCGGAGTGGCTATTTGAGGGTAAATCCACATCTGACATGTTGGAGTTTCTTTTAAAGGCGGGTTGATTAGAGTTCAGGTCTACCATGTGAGGATGAAAGATAAAGATGGCAAGGTTTAGGAACCCTGGATAACAAGAGATATTGAAAATTTAGTCAAAAAAAGGAAGCATTTGTAAGTTTTAGGGAACTGAAGTAAGACAAGGCCTTTGAGGAATACAAAGGATGTAGGAGAGACTTAAACATGAAAATAGGAGGGAATTGGTAAATAAGTTTGTGAAGAATCCCAAGACATTTTATATAAATAAAAGAAGAGGGTAGCTCGGGAAATGGTAGGTCCACTCAAGGACAAAGGAGGGAATTTTTGTGTGGAGCCAGAGGAAGTGAGTGAGGTTCTTAATGAGTGCTTTGCATTGATATTCACCAAGGACAAGGATATGGATGATGGTGAAATTAGGGAAGGGTATGTTGATATGCTATGATGTGTCAATATTAAAAAGGAGTTGTTAATTATATCAACAATATTAACAAGAAGGTGTCTTGAAAAACATTAAGGTAGATACGTCCTCAGGGCCTGATGGGATGTATCCCAGAATATTGCAGGAGGCAAGGGAGGAGATTTCTGGGGCTTTGACAGGGATCTTTGTATCCTCTTTAGCCACAGACAAGGTCCCAGAGGACTGGCAAATAGCCAATGTTGTTCCTGTGTTTAAGAAGGGCAACAAAAATAATCCAGGAAATTATAGGCCAGTGAGCCTTGCATCAGTAGTTGGGAAATTATTGGAGAAGTTTCCGATGGGCATTTAGAAAATAACGGGTAAAAACAATGACTGCAGATGCTGGAAACCAGAGTCTAGATTAGGGTGGTGCTGGAAAAGCACAGCAGTTCAGGCAGCATCCGAGGAGCAGGAAAATCGACGTTTCTGGCAAAAGCCCTTCATCAGGAATACAGCCTGTATTCCTGATGAAGGGTTTTTGCCTGAAACATCAATTTTACTGCTCCTCGGATGCGGCCTGAACTGCTGTGCTTTTCCAGCACCATCCTAATCTAGACATTTAGAAAATAATGGACTTATTAAGGATAATCAGAATGACTTTGAAGGGGAAGGTCATGTCGCAAATTTGTTTGAGTTTTTTGAGGAAGTGACAAAGACAATTGAGGGTAAAGCACAGATTTTAGTAAAGAATTTGATAAGGCCCCTCATGATAGACTACCACAGAAGATAACTAGGTGAAAATGAGGACTGCAGATGCTGGATATCAGAGTCGAAAGTGTGGTACTGGAAAAGCAGGTTAGGCAACATCCGAGGAGCAGGAGAATTCACGTTTCGGGTATAAGCCATTCATCAGGAATGAGGCTTGAGGGCTGGGGGTTTGAAAAATAAATGGAAGGGGGAGGAGCTGGGTGGAAGGTAGCTGAGAATGCAATGGGTAGATGGAGGTGGGTGGGAAGGTGATAGGTCGGAGAGGAGGGTGGAGCGGATAGATGGGAAAGACGATGGACGGGTCAAGAGGGCGATGCCAAGTTGGAGGCTTGGGACTGGGATAAGGTGGGGGGAGGGGAAATGAGGAAACTGGTGAAATCCACATTAACCCTGTGTCCTTCCACATTCGACAGAAATTTACTGTACCTCCACAAATGTTACCTACTGTATCCGTTGCACCTAATGTGGTGTCCTCTACATCAGCGAGACTGGCCACCTACTTGTGAATCACTTCAGAGACCATTGCTGGGACAACTGCACCAACCAACCCCACCACCCTATGGCTGATCACTTCAACTCCCCCTCCCACTCTATCAAGGACATATGTAGGTCCTTGGCCTCTTCCATCACCAAACCCTAACCACCCAATGCCTGGAGAAAGAATGCCTCTTCTTCCGCTTTGGGATCCTGTAACCACAGGGGATTAATGTGGATTTCACCAGTTTCTTCATTCCCCTCCCCCCACCTTATCCCAGTCCCAAGCCTCCAACTCGGAATTGCCCTCTTGACCCGTCCATCGTCTTTCCCATCTATCTGCTCCACCCTCCTCTCTGGGCTATCACTTTCCCATGTATGGATGGGGTTATGTTTCCCATGTATGGATAGTCGGAGTCTTTTTCCCAGGGTGAAAATGTCAAATACTCGGGGGCATAGGTTTAAGATGAGGGGGCAAACTTAAATAAAATATGCAAAACAGGCTTTTTTAATACAAAAGATGGTAGGTGCCTGCATTAAAGAGGCATTTAGACAAAAAGGTGAACTGGCTGAGAAGAGGGCCATAAAGACAACGTGCAGTCAAATGTGATTAGTTTGGAATGATATCATGGTGGGCTGAAGGGCTTGTTCTTATGCTGTACTGTTCTATGGACTTTACCATGCAGTCCTACTTTAACATCAGGGTCACAGCATGTGCCAGTAACTAACCCAACAAACACATTGTGAAGGAAATGGTGGTGTGCAACTCAAAGTAAGAGACAGCTTTGTGGTGCGAGGGTAGACTTCCAGTCATTCAGGAGGTATCATCACAATCTTCTGTTTTCACAGCAGGATACTAGCTGCAGTCACACTGGTGCTTGCTCCTTTGTGAGTGCCAAGGATCTATGTCTTTGCTGTTTGGGGACTGGGCCTTGGTCAGTTCTCGAGGTACAGAGCAAGCAGTTCAGGTTTTATACATAGTCAGGCAAGATGCTGTGGAGACATCTGGAGGGTGGAGTTAATGACATTTTTTGAGGCTTCTGAAAGGACACTTGCAGTAATCAGTCCTCCACTGATTAAGCAATGCGACCCATCTGCCTTCAATGCTCACATCATCTAGACATCAGTAATTGTCACAGAATGAAGAAACCAAGCAATCATGAGCATTAAATTGCCCACTGATTATTTCCATGTAAAATAAGCTCAACAAGTGTTCACGTATCCAGGTATTAGAAACAGAACCTGAAGTTTCCGTTTGTCAGTGACATTTAATGGCAAGTACAGAACACCATGCATCACAGTGACAAGATTTTTGCACTGAAAAGTAGGTATACAAGGATATTGATGGAAGGCAGTTTATGGTGCATGGTATGTTGCCAGCAGAAGTCCATTCTCAATGGAACATAGAAAAACTGGTTATCCAAAATGGATAAGGTCACCTTTCTTGGAGTTCCATATTGAGATATTATAATGATCTCTTTGGGAAGTCTCCATGCCACAGTGCGTGAGGGCATAACATCCAGCTTTATTCAGGCTGTTACTGATACCATTTTTGCCAAAGCAGGCCTCTTCATTACCTTCCTCCATGGCAATTCCAGTAAAGCAGCTTAGACAACTCGATTCACCACTGGATGCAGGGTACTATTAATTGTACTTGTGTTGCTTTGACACCAACTTTTAGCATTACAGTATTCAACTAATCTGGGTCTGCCCCAGATATCCTGTGACTTGACATAACTTTTAGATACTTCAGAATTGACAAGTCAATTTTCCAAGGTCCTTGGGCCATACAGGGATGGGAACTGGGAAACATGGACAATTTTGTCCAAACATGGTTCATTACCTTTTTACAGAACCCTCAGACTGACACAGAATGAAGATATACTGCCACTCAAGCTTCCACCAGGGCTATAGTGAAACACTTCATAGGTCTCCTTAAAATGAGACTTTGATCCCTGGACTTTATTTTGGAGGTGGTGACGGTGGGGTGGGGGGGGGGTGCTCTGCACTACAGCCCAGAATCAGTGTGCCATATCATTGTGGCATGTTGTACCCTTTACAACTGGGACTAGCAAAACACAAATATTCTGGATTCAGATGAAAGGACTATCTAAAGTAATCTTCAGAGGATGAAGGTGAGGCAAATGCTCAGGAGTTTTACCAGGAGTGCCATCCACAAGAGATGGACAGAGAAATGTATTGCAGATAGAGAGGTCAGAGCCACCCTTCTACCTATCCATTCCCAAGATGACTGAGCTGGAGTCAGATCCATTTGAATCTATTGCTTATTCACCAGACAGCTCCCTTTTCATGCAAAGGACATTTAGATCTTGACTGTTGGGAGTTCTTCACCTTTTGTGTTTATAAATTATTATAGACCATAAGACATAGGCACAGAAAATAGGCCATTCAGCTCATACTGCCTGCTCTGCCATTCAATCGTGGCTGACAAGTTTCTCAACCCCATTCTCTCACTTTCTCACCATAACCCTTGATCCCCTTGGCAATCAAAAACCTATCTATCTCTGTCTTAAATAAACTCAATAACCTGGCCTTCACAGCCTTCTGTGGCAGTGAATTCCATAGATTCACCTCGCTCTGGCTGAAAAAGTTTCCACTCAATAGCCATGTTAGTCTGCAAATGATTTCTCCAGATGTTAACACATTAAACATGACTTGGAGGTGCTGGTGTTGGACAAAGTTAAAAATCACACAACACCAGGTTATAGTCCAACAGGTTTATTTGGAAGCACTAGCCTTTGAAGTGCTGCTTCCACCTGATGAAAGAGCAGCGCTTCGAAAGCTAGTGCTTCCAAATAAACCTGTTGGACTATAACCTGGTGTTGTGTGATCCTTAATATTAAACAGGCTAAGCATAACCTGCCCCCTACATTACTTTTATGATAAAGATAGTGTATGTTCACTATCGTTAGGTAGCTCTGAAGCCAAACATGAGGCTTATGCCCGAAACGTCGATTCTCCTGCTCCTTTGATGCTGCCTGACCTGCTGCGCTTTTCCAACAACACATTTTTAAGCTCCTCCATGAGGGTAGGACACCTGAGTGATGTGAAATGCAGTCTCTTGTGAAACAAAGCCTGACTCAAATCCAGTGGAAGCTCTTTTCGACCCTTTCCTCTACTCTATACTGTTCAATACTTCAGACAATTACATTTTAGAGTCTAGAAATGTACAGCATAGAACCTGACCCATTGGTCCAAAGTGTCCATCTAGTGACATTTGCCAGCATTTCTAAATCTTTCCTATTTATATAACCATCCAGATGCCTTTTAAATGTTGTAATTGTACTAGCATCCTCCACTTCCTCTGGCAGCTCATTCCAGACAGGCACAAACCTTAGCATGAAAAAGTTACCCTTTCGGTCCCTTTTAAATATTTCCCCTCACCTTAAACCTATGCCCTCTAGTTTTGGACTCCCCTACCCTGCGGTAAAGACCTTGTAATTTTACAAATAAGGTTACTCCACAGCCTCTGATGCTCCAGGCAAAACAGCCCCAGCCTATTCAGCCTCTGCCTATAGCTTAAACCCTCTGACCCTGGCAACGTCCTTGTAAATCTTTTCTGAGCCCTTTCACAACATTTTTCCTACAGCAGAGAGACCGGAATTCGATGCAGTATTCCTAAAGTGGCCTAACCAACATCTGTACAGCTACAACATGACCTCCCAACTCCAATATTCAATGTACTGACCAATAAAGGCAAGTCCATGTATAGCTGAGGCAGTCCTTGGAGCGTGGCTCTTCTATTCACCCATTGTCATACCGTGACAGGCAAATGAGTAAATAGTCACAAATACCAACCCTTTTGGACAATCATTTTTGCATTGTGTCAATGTTAGTGAATGAATGCTGAATGCATGCAAATACATTCCTCTTTATTTCAATCGAAGAATAAATTAAATTATAATGTGTTAATGTATCATTAAAATAACCACAAAGATATGTCATGTAAAGGTATTAAATGTGCATACACATTTTTTTGGTTATTAATTGTGTTTGCCTTATTAACTCCAGTCTACAACTTATTTACTGCATGCAAAGACCCTTTGATCCATGCTTTAGATACATGTATATGCAAGTTACCCCCAGTTTAGTTGTTCCAAGACAGGAGTAAAATATTACTATATTTCCTGTTGATAATTTGCTTAGATGGTGTCAGGTAAAGCACCTGTGTAGATCCATAGGTTACCTCAATTTGAATTTTTAAAAAATAATTGTACTTTCTCTTTACAAATATTGACAGACCTACAATAAGTTTCCAATAATTTCAATAGCTATTTTCAATAACTATGAAGTACAATTTTTCTAGTATATTTTCAGAATTAATTTACTTGTACTAATTCATTTTCTCACAACTACATATATTTGCACATTATCTTGCAAAACTGAATCTGATGCTCCTTTGCACCCAGCAGAAGAAATGACAACACAACAAGACAAGTGGGAAGTCATCAACACCCAGGGTATGGAGAATTCCAACCTCCTACATGAAAATAAACACAAATAGTAGAAATAAAAATGGAAACCACATCAATTTGGCATCAAGTTTAAATAGGAAAGATTCTTTATTTCCATTTCCCAACTAATACTGTTACCCGGTCCTTCCAAGAAATGCAAAAGCTCTTTGGACAGAAGTGACATTTTTTTTTAGAAAATCTCTGATCAAAACCTGCCATTGACTGAACATGATTTACCTTGCCGATTGGTAAATTCCAAGCTACACATTTCACAAACAGAGCAATAAAACACTGCTGTGCGTTAAAACATAAAGCTCTGGAATCCTGGTAATAAACACAACCTGGAAGTGGAATCAATCCGGTATGCTCTCTGACAGTTTGAGGTGTGCCTAAGCTGAAATGCAGGCTGAACTGTTTTCCTGCCTGATTTGGCCTTCAACATTCTTGCACTGGCTTGGCAACAACCAATGTAACTGGAAATCTGCCAGATGTGAACTTCACATCATTAATCAGTTCAGGATTTCCTTTCTTATCAGTGAAATGTTCATGCATAACACAAAAATGAATTTGCCAGATAATTGTATAAATCTGAATATTCTTGGAATGTTTATAATACTTGCAGTGAAAGTTTATGTCAATCCAAAGTACATAATGTTATCCTGTTTCCTATCAAATCTGCCATCAAATATCTGGTACTTATTTTACCAGAGTCTTTATTGCTAGCTTATTAGGCCATTCATGGTGCCACAAATAGGAAGCAAACTTGAGTTTGTCCAGTTAATATAATTGACTGTCAATTCAGTCCCATAGCTGATTCCAGCCTTGTGAATCCTGGATGGGTTTGAGTTCAAGTCAATCATGTGTACTTTCTGGTTTAGATGCCCGTGACAAACACTTTGAGTAATTTTAAGTCGCAACTCCTATTACTGCCAATGGAGTTGACACAAGGCAAGTCTAGCAAGAAGGAAAGCCCTGATTATTAAAATAAAAATATGTACAAAGTGAGAGGAGCAATGAAACAGGATAAACTGGGACCATTCCTTTGTTTATAGATGACACTTTTGTTTATCTCCATCCATTTAAAGTAGTGATTTTCAAAACGGTTGTTTCTACCACTGTGGAAAGTCAAGCAATCCTAAGAACTACTTACCAGTCAGATCCCACTGTGGATGGTCAAACAACCCTGAGAACTACCTACCAGTCATATCTCACTGTGGGAAAAAAAACATTGAAATTACTGGAAAGATATTATTTCTGTTTGTGAGGAGATGTAAGTGAAGAGATGTGTATTTTAAACTGGGGAGCCTCAGTCTCACATTGAGCTTCGCTTTCAGTTGGTTCCTTCTCTTTGTTTTCAGCCTCACAAGCGCTGAAAAATCCAATCTTGCCATTGTGAGTTGTATTAGAAACAAATCTTGCTTATAAAGTTACACTTTTGACACTTTTGCTTATGACAATGCATGCCACATACAAGTAGCTGGTCAGGGTTATGTGATATTATCTAAGAGATGATGAGGGTCTGCTCTGGGCCATGATGTTGCACATTATATTCAATTCGATCCAGCCCAGAGATCACATGGAGGATTCTCTTAGATATTCATCTGTCTCAAATTGAACAAAATAATTGAATCAACTATCCAATGCGGTAGTTCAAAAGCCTAGAAAACAACAATCAATTTGATTTTAGATTAAACCTGATGGAGTGACAACCCATGTTGACTTAGTAAAGCTTATGCTGTCAAATGTTCAAATATCCAAAAGATCCCGTGAAAGATTGGTAATGAAAGTTGTCTTGACTGTGAGTAACAAAGTAAACTATGTATCCCTCACTACTCATTTGTTTCCATTCTTCATTCACAAAGACAATATTTTTCAAATGCTAGAAATCGGAAACAAAATTAGGAAGCGCTGGAAATACTCAACAGGTCTGGCAGACTTGGTTGAGGGAGAAACAGAAATAATGTTTTAAGTTGATGATCCAAATGGAACAAGTTAAAGACATGACATGTTTATGAAAGTACAGAGGCAGTGAGAGGGAGGATAAAGAACAAGAAGGTCTAACAGAACAGAAGAAAGGAGAAATTAGATTTCACAGTGGGATGGTAATATTGTAAGGAGATGAATCTAGATGGACAAAGTTAAAAATCACACAACACCAGGTTATAGTCCAACAGGTTTAATTGGAAGGACTAACTTTCGGAGCATCACTCCTTCATCAGGTGGTACACCCCAGTCCAACACTGGCATCTCCAAATCACGAATCTAGATGTGATTGACTTTTGCTGCTCCTCTAGCCCCATCTTCTGTCTGCATGATGGAAGGATCAAGTGTGAAGGCTTGGTCTTCTGATTTATATCAATAACCCGGATATTAAAATTCAATGTATGGTTTGTTAAATTTACTAAGCCAGCAAGGGAGGTGAGCTTTAAAGAGGCAGCCCAGAAACTATGGAATATAAACAAGATACAGAATTGGATTCAGACAGGTGTAAATATTGACTTTATCTTTTTTGGATAAGTTTCACAGGTTTAATAAACCCAAATGTGAGAAGGAGACACATTTCGATTTTACTCCATTCAGAATGTGCAATCACAATAAGGACTTTGGGCTGAGTCTAACGTTTTAATTGGCTAAGTCCAAGTTGCATCCAATTTTTATGACAAGCTTCTCAGCATGAAGCTTGGTGGGTTTTCTTACCATAACTTCCCCAACTCACTGCATTAGTTACCAACCGCACTCCTGTGGTGTTTCACATGTCTGATTTCTACACCATCTTCATACTCGTCATTCTCAGAACAACTTGTCACTCTACGGACATCCGAAGGTATGATCAAATGGCAGAGCAAACTTGATGGGCTGAATGGCCTAATTCTGTTCCTGTATCTTATGGTTCTATGTATGCTAGTGCCAGTCTCCCACTGACAATTTCATTCATTGCATGCCACTTCTAACCTCTGGCCATGAAACCATCTCTCGAATCTTGCAGCTACAGCTGGAGAAATGTATTACTCCCTAAGAAAGATCCCCTTGGGCCTCTGGAAATGAGAATACTTGGGCCTTAGATGACGTATCAACAAGGCTGCCTCTCGTTACTGCTCCTCCCCAGCCCCCACACCCCCAACCATCTCCCACCCCGCGCCACACACACACACACACACTCCAGATACCAACACCTCAGCTTAAACTTAGAAGATGTGGGAGCTCAATCTGGTGTACATTTCCCTGTGATATCTCTGGCCAAGGAACAAACATTGCAGGCTGCTGGCGCTCAAGACTGCCAGACCTGGCAGAAGATGACCCTGTGGGGTTAAGCCTATCGGATTTGTCTAAACGAACTGAGCTAATAGGAACATAATGAGATGAGGAACTGAAAGGCATGTTATCCAACACTAATCAGCAAGAGGGAGATCCTTTATTTCAATGCAAAGAAAAGTGCAGTTAGTGAGATAATTGGGTAAATTGGAAAAATAAATTGATAGATTAATAGATGATAGCCAGGAAGAAGCTAGAAATGAGACATTTAATGACAAAAATAATCCAGAAAGGAGTGGACCAAATAACACGGGGTAGAATTTAATGTTCCCTGGAGGTGGACTGGGAGGGGAGCTGCCGTATAATCAAATGAGAAGGTCCGTGTTGCAGACCTCATCAATTTCCTAATTCCTCCTGCAAGTCAATCCAGGGTGGCAAGAGTGCTTTTCCAGCACCACACTTTTCAACTCTGGTCTCCAGGATCTGCAGTCCTCACTTTCTTCTGGGTAGGATCAAGGCAGGCTTAAGGGGAAATGAGCCCTTTAAGTGCCATGTTTGGACCTTAACTTCGTGCTGCTGGTACTTTATCAGGGTGGGTGGGAGTCAGGCTTTTTGAACAACCTGCTGCATGAACTTTGGCGATTATGTCTGCAGCCCGGCAGTGGGCACTGGAGTGGGGTTCCCTCCTACTTGGGCAACCTGTGCATTAAAGGGGAGATATGTTTCAACCTCACCCACCTTTCTACCTGGGATCCAGCTCTTACTCCACAGAACTCAACGTTACTTGCTCTTTGCCAAAACAAAAAGCCACAAGCTTTGGCTCTCTGTCATTTGCACTTTGATCAATTTATTAAAAGAAAACTGGAATAAAACAGGCAATCAAAAAACTTGAGTACCATAAATAGAGAGAAGAGCACCCTTGTGGAACTACATTATTGGGCAGAGTAAAAAGTAGAGGAGCAGTTGAGAAGCCTTTAAAAAAAGGCTTAGCAGGGAGACCATTGGGAAGTTGAAAGTTCATTCAACATACAGAGGTCATACTGTAAGATAATATGTATGCCTAATTGAATCGTAATGTAGTGAATAAGGCATTGTGCCTTAAATTGAATGTCTGCCAGAAAACTGCCTCTGGCTGTACAAGTTTGATCAACAAAAGAGTTATTGAAAATGCAGCTGGGTCTTTGCAAGTTTGACACAGAAAGCAGAAAAAACTGCATGCAGAATAACCTAGGTTTTGCATTGGGATAGAATGGAAATTGCTGAGTTCAAGTGGTGAACAGAGCCAATCTGTTAAACCTGATAAGAGAAATAATGTCCAACAGGAGACATTTTGAGCTTCTAAATTCAATGCAGAGAGAAAATGCGTGCTTACATGTGATTTACTTGAGTGGATGTCCATCCTATTAATAAATTGTTTTCCTTGCTGAAGTAAGATGTTGAGCTGCTTAGCATTAATAACTTTTGGCTTGTTCCAATAAAAGGAATGCATCCACCTTACCAGCTCTCCAATCAGGCCAGGAATACCACAACAAATGCTAATTGCTGCTTTCAATCATGATGGCAGCATGCCTGTTCTCTTTCCATCCCCATAACCAATAGCTGCTATGGTGTTTATTAGGCAGCTGGACAAAGCTGCAGCAGTGAATAACATGCAGCAGTCTGCAGCCAGGCAGTGACATGCTCATATACCCTGAGATCACTGGATAAAAACATCTTCAGTGCCCACAAAAGATAAAAGACAGGTTTCTAGCAGCTACTTTAAAGGTACGAGTCAGGATCCTTGGAGAAGTAGTCACGTGAGAAACATTCTTTTTCAAAGGTTAATACTTGGGTGAGAGATAAATTCAATATATTTTTGTTTATTATCTAATTTAGTTATCACCACTTCAGTATGTAACATGGCTTAGAGTATTTGTCAGTTTGCTACTGATGTAGAAGTTGTTTGAATGGTTTAATAAAATACAGCTTTGTGTAATTTTTCAGAAGAGGGGAGTGAGTCATTTTCCTTGTGTTTCTTGTTTACTTTTGCCCAATTCTCCACCTCCTAAACAGAATGAACAACCATCCCGATTGTCTGGGAAAGTTGGCTCTGAGCTTTCTGGGATATTATTTGCCCCAGATTTCTCTTGCCTGCATACTTGACCCCAAGGTAAAAACAATGACTGCAGATGCTGGAAACCAGATTCTGGATTAGTGGTGCTGGAAGAGCACAGCAGTTCAGGCAGCATCCAAGGAGCAGCAAAATCGACGTTTCGGGCAAAAGCCCCTGCCCCCAAGTCCACACAACCATGAGAGAGCAGAGACTGCACTTTCTTACGAGAGACAGGGCAGGTCATACCATTTGGTTTCAGGGGCCATTGGGATGTTTGGGGAGAGGTGCTTCCAACCCTCTGACTTCCCTTAGGTGGAAGTTGTTTTCTAAGTCAGGTTAGGTGATAGAGATAGTCTCAGGCCTGAGTTCAAGCTGAAAACTGAACCTGACCCCACTCCCCAGCTCCTACTGTCTCATCAACACTTGATATCTGCTCCAACAACACAAAGCCTTGCCCCTCCCAACCTACAGCTTCAAGAGTTCTCATCATTATCCCAAATTCTTACACACCCCATTGTGAAGTGTCCCTTATTTTCTTCCCCCCAAAGTTGTTCAACCTGTTCCTAGGTGGTTTACCTGTTGTTTTGCCTCCTTCAAACATAATCCTCTTTTTTTATTAGTTACCTGGACTCAACAAGATGCGGAGGAGCTTTGAAATCTAGCCGGGTGCCTGAATCATTGCTTCAACCATCACTGTTTGCTCTGTGATATCACTGGTAGTCCGACAACACCAGTGCTGAGTTGTTTGGATGTGGTTGTCATGGTATCTCATCAGCTTTTCTCTGGGATATTTGATGCAATGAATTGCCTTATTCTGGAAACCTGAAATAAACTAAAAAAAATGCTAGAAAGTTCTGCAGGTCTGGCAACAGCTGTGAAGAGCGTAAAAGAGTTAACATTTCAGATCAATTACCTTTTTGATTTATGACGATAGGTTGTCAACCATAATTATTAACTTTTTTAACTTTAAATCACTAGACCTTCTCAGTATTTTCAGTATGCCAATTTTATTTCCAATTTCCAGTAAAGGGCAGTGCTTTGCTTTTACATTAGTGCTGTTGTATAGTAGATTTGCAGATAGCAGTCACCATGTACCAGCATTTTTCCCTTGTCCAATTCTGTCGCATTCATGAGGTAGTGCACGATTTAAGCAACAATTAACATTTTACATTAACAAATAATTAATAGATTAAGCAAATTGAAATAACAGGACAGAATAAAAAGTTGGCAATTGCACAAAATACCATGGCCAGAATTTTCCAGTTTTTGGCCAAGTTTATTTTTGGTGAGATGCATGGAGAGTGGTCAGCATGAACCATGTCAATACTTCTTGTGCAATCTTCCTCGGTTAAGTACAGTGATTAGCTTCTATAATGTCCAGCTATTGCAATGGTGCAACAGAAAGGATAGAAGTGCTTTTCACTGCCAAGAATTAGCAGCATTCACAGTGTTAGTGCCTATCTAAACTACAGGTGTTACCCTTCACAAAGTGGTGAAGAATAGTGTAGAAAAGGAAGTTTGTACTCATTTCTCCAAAAGGGAGCTGGAAGTACTGTTGAGGTAATGGTTGAAAGAAGGGCAGTATTGCTTTGAACAAACCGCCAAATGAGAGCACACCACCATATGCAGCCACACTAGACAGAGATAGCAGCTGAAGTCAGTGTAGTGTTCTGAATTAAAAGAAACTTCACAGTAGTGTCTAAACAAGGTTTGTAACATTCTGCACTCCACAAAGGTAAGCCACTATCTTCTCTCGTGTACCTTTCCCTTTAAGGTCTGTTGGAAGTTGGGGACCCTCTTACATCTATGTGGGCTCAAGATTCCATATTTGGTATTTCTTGTGTAGCATGGAACCTCATTGAACTGTGTTATATTAGTAACTACCCTTCTACAAGTATTAAAAGAAGATTTTGTGGGTGCTACGCTACCCTATTAGGAGTACAATGTTTTCAAAATGAAATGGGGGATCAGGGCGGTGGTTTTAGAGTGGAAGTGTTAATCCTAATGTCATGCATTTTTCTTCTTCCCTGGGCTGATGTAGAGGAACTCCTGATCTTCTTCCAAGAAGATGGTGGCTCATTCCCTGGATCCTCTCTCTCCTCCTTTCACTACCTACCTTTGGTGACATACATCATTTGGGGCTGGCTAACTCTGCTGTGTCCATCATTTGTCTAAGCCCTGATGCTTGGATGACTGTTGACCCCTTGTCTACCCCCATTCAAAGGTTTTTTAAAAAGGTGTCTTATTTATCAAAACACTGCATTTAGATAGGGCAACGTAGTTCCTGGTAAACCTGAAAGACTAATACAAAATAAGACAAATGAAAATACAAAGAGAACACAGTTTTAAAGAGGACCCAATTTTCATCAAATGTCATGCTTCATTATGGAGCTCTGGACCATGTAAACGTATGCAAATGTGTGTTGCAGATTCAAAGTTCTTATCTTACATCAGGGGAGTTAGCTGAGGGACTTCCTTTGGAGTTAGAAGCCCAGGTTCAGAATAAAATACCTATTCCAGAGGTGTGTAGTAACATATGTGAGCAGGTTGATTAAAAATATTTAAAATCTAACTTGATAGCATCTGTATGGCATTACCGAATCAGTTAAAAAATCAAACAACACCAGGTTATAGTCCAACAGGTTTATTTGGAAGTATTAGCTTTCGGAGCGCTGTTCCAGCGTCATGTAGCTGATGAAGGATCATAAGACACAGAATTTATAGCAAAAGATTACAGTGTCATGCAACTGAAATGATATAATTGAACATATCTAGATTGCTGTTAAGTATTTCATCTTTTAGAATGGTTGCAGGTTTCGGTTCATTAATATGTAAATCTCAGAACTTCTTTTAAGTCACATTCCGGAGATAACTTTAGGTTTTATGAAAAAAAAGTGACATCTCAGCTCAGACAGTGCATTAAAGGTGTGACATTAGAGTCTGTCTGTATCCCAATCTTGATTCAGACTGGTTCTATTTCCAAAGTAGGAATTTATAAAATATTACATAAATTGACTGTCTGAAGATTGAGCAAAATAGAATGTATCTGCAAATATAATTCTGCAAGTACAAATCCACTCCATGATATATGTGTGTGTGCGCCTGCATGAGAGAGAGAGAGAGAGAGAAAGAGAGAGAGAGAGAGAGGCAGGCAGTGTGAATGTCTCAATTGAGTGAAGTTGACAAGGTTTCAACTTTATGACCACCAGTGAGTTACAAGGTCTACCTGAGACTGATTTGGAGATGCTGCTGTTGGACCGGGCTGTACAAGTTAAAAATCATACAACACCAGGCTATAGTTCAACAGGTTTAATTGGAAGCACTAACTTTCGGAGCACTGCTCCTTCGTCAGGTGGTTGTGGAATACACAATTTTAAGACACAGAATTTATAGCAAAAGATTACAGTGTGATGTAAATGAAATTATACATTGAAAAATACCTTGATTGTTTGTTAAGTCTCTCATCTGTTAGAGCGACCATGTTAGTTTCACTTCTTTCATATGTAAATCGCAAAACTTTTTTAAAAACGTTATATTCTCAAGTGAACTTGACAATTGGTGTCAACCCAGATAATGTATTGGGTATTAGCACCTCTGTGTGCTGCTGTCTGTGCCATAATGTTTTTACTGATTCTCATCTAAAAAATGAATTTACAGAATCTTACATGGATTCATGTAATTTTTGAGCAAAGTACAATGTAACTCTGCAAGTACAAATTCACCCCACAAACTTATATGTGCATGTGTGTGTGTGTGTGTGTGGGGGAGGGGGCTTGTGAGTGTCTGTGAGAGAGAGTGTATGTGTGTGTGATACTGTAAAGGGGTCTAAGTCTGTGAGAGGGTGCATGTGTGTGTGCGTGTCTGTGGGAGTGTGTGTCTGTTTGTGTATAGGAGTGCCTGTGTGTGTGTAGGAGTGTGTGTGTGTGTGTATAATGCAATGGGGGTCACCTGTAGGGTGACATGAACCCAAGGTCCCGGTTGAGGCCAATCCTATAGGTACCGAACTTAGCTATCAGCCTCTGCTTGGCCACTTTTCACTGCCGCCTGTCCCAAAGTCCACCTTGGAGGATGGTCACCCGAAGGTCTGAGGTCAAATGTCCCACGCGTAATGGTGGTATCCATGTCCACAGGCTGATACGTCTTGCTGTGAAAGGGTTGTATGGAGTTGTCCTGAAAGCCGGGCAGTTTGCTACGAACAATGATCTGTTTGAGGTTTGGTGGTTGTTTCAAGGTGAGCAGTGGAGGTGTGGGGAAGGTCTTGGCAGATTTAGGAGGCAGTGGTGGTTTGGAGTAGGGACGGAGACTGGTTATGAACAAGTGCCAAACGTCACCCAATGCATCCACTTCCAGGTTTATTGGCGGTGGGTAAGGGATGACTAGAGAGCAAGGTGACTATCCTGTTTTATAGAGGCAGCATAGTCTTTAAAGTTTCTTATTTGGCATTTTTGGGGTGAAATTTAACCTCTGTTTCATGTTTTTCTCCTAGGAATTGGATTTTCTAGGTATAGAGAAATCTGGCAGTTGTACGTGATGAGAACAATTGGATCCATCATATCAGTGGCTTTCTTGCGTTGCTTATGGGCATAAACAGCCAGAGTGTCTTATAGTATGATGTATCAAGTTGCACAAGTTTACCCTCAACAAGGCGTTTTCCCTGATGCAGCATTGCTTGTATTATTCTTAACATAAAATGGATATGGATATTGTGTTGAAGCCAACGAACATTTATTCCAGCTAACTGATAAGCGTAACCATTTCATTCCTCAGGAACATGATAGCTTAATGTAAGCCCAGACACTTAAACTACAATAAAGGAGTATGCTTCTAGTAGAGTGTCAGACTTCAAGTGATCCCAGATTAAGAGTATGAGATGTTGATACCCCCAGGTCACAGGCTATCATACAGTGACAATAACACGAGCATGTCTCTTAAAGAGATGTTGACATACAGACTCAGAGACATAACACATCAAGCAAAATTATCAATCATTCATCATCCAACCAATATATGACTCAACTGTTGTCCAAATATTCTCACTGATATCCAATTACTACTCCAATTGTTTCTACGTTCCTTGTTCTCTCCTGCTGTCACCCGCCCAAAAGTTCACCTTTGGAAATCCTTTCAAACAAATTTCTATGTGACCCAGCTGCTAAATGCACTAGCGCTTCTGGAAATCTGTGCATCCTGATTTTCCACATACTAAATCCTCTCCCTCATCCCCACCATCCCCAACCAACACAGGGGGATAATATCAATGAAAAAAGCTACATTCTTTCAACACTGTTTTTCACAAACTGATAAAATGAAATATACTGTAACTCAAGCTTTATTGTAGAATAATCTTTAAAGCACTTGAATGGCAAAGTTACAACACTTCAGTTGCACTGCAAATATGATTCAATCAGAAAGAAAGATAGAAAAGTACAAAAAGTTAAGAATCATAAAATTTGACTGGACCTGAACACATCTTTCAATTAGCTATGGGAGGTTCTGAAAAGTTTTTCCAATATTTGAAATCATAGTAACTAAAACAGAGTTTCAAAATCTACTAAATGCAAATAGAGAATGCTATATGTTGCAGTTTTTTTTCTCTTAAATCCTGACAATATTCCATTTAATAAAAAACTTTATCTTTTATATCTTTAACCTTTTAATTGTTACCACCGGTGAAGCAACAGTTTCAGCAAAGGATGATCAAATGCACCAAATCTAGTTCACGCAGTAGTAAACTTTGGAAATCAGACACAGATTTAAACACAAAGCTGTATAAATGCCCATTTGGGAAAGAAAAGTCCAGCGTTCAGGTGTTTTAAATAAGATATTTTGATAAACATATTCCTAGTAACGATTAAAATGTTACTAGAACATTCTATAAGAACATAAATCCAAAATAATTCAGAATTTGATAACTATATTTGTTTTCTCAGGTTATAAAAATAATCAATAAAGACCCAACTTCTGATTTATAAACATTTAACTAAAAATTAGTTTTATGGAAACTAGTTTTGTGGAACTGTATAGTAAAAATCCTTAATACATTTGTGAAATTTCACTGTAACAAGTTCTAGTTTAAAATTTACAAGTGTTTTCAATACAATCTCATGTAGCACATTTCCTCAATAAAGTGAATTGATTTGAATGTGTAGCAATGTCAAAGTTAAAACAAATTAAAAGAGGATTTTATTGCTGTGTATACATATTAAACTTTGACCAGAAGTAGAGATTACAATTACATTGTATATCTTTTCAAATTTACAAATATGTTTGCAAATGTATTGTCACCCCTTTAAGCACAGAAACAACAACAGAACTTTTTAATAAAAAGCAACAAAATATTACTTCAGGAAGCAAACATTCTCCAGTAAATGAATTCATTAAATTAAAACCAGGAAATATATATTAAATATAACTTTAAATTTTGATCTAACAAATAAAACCCAATATAACTTCCTCAAATTTTCATCTTTGGATCTCACATTTCTGTACTGTATATATAAAATAATTTGGATAAAGTATAAAGGAACCCTCACAGAGTTAAAGGTAAGCTTTCTATTGGGACTACTACAAAATAGAAATATATTACTGAAAGCAGAAATATTATAAAAATACAGATCTCAGTCATATTCCTTTTTTATTTTAGGTTCTACCTTTAACAATTTTCCTCTTTTTAAAAATGGGACACTAGTATATTGCAATTAGTTGATCTACTTTGAATCTGCTGCAGGCGTAGCGACGGTGAGAGTTTTCCGTGTGCTGGTTACTTGTCGTTGTTTTGCTAGGAATGACCGATTTGCATTTAGATTAAACCCTCCTAACCGGGCTTCACTGGCTATCTTCTGAAAAGCCAAACTCTGAAAATAGTTCACAATTACTTGTCTTACATTGACATAAAGGAAATGATACAAAAAAATCTGTTTGTAAATGAGTGACCTAAAGAGTTAGAGAAATATCCACACTTGAAGAAATGCCAATAGACACTTAAACAACAATGTTTTTTTAAAAAAAATCACACTTTAATACAATGTATGAAAAAGTGTTTCACCTTCACAACTTTATTTTCACTAGTCACAATTTTCTAGCAATACCAAGTTTTATACACGTCAGATACCTCAGGTTTTTTCAAAATGAATTTTGTAAAGTATGATAAATTGGAAAAAATATGGTGTAATACATGAAAATGCTTAACTTGACTGAGCAGAGAGTTGAAGTAAGTCATGGATTTGAAAGTGTACATGGATTTCCAGAAGAGGTATGACAAAATGCTACATAATAGACTTGTTAGCAAATCTGTACTTCCTGGAATTTGAGAGACCGTAGCAACATGAATAAAATATTTACTGTGAGATAGAAGCATAAAATATTGATGGAGTTGTATTTAAACTTGGAGGGAGGAATGTAATTGTCTTCTTGGACTTGATATTCATGCCATTGCTTTTTTTATACTTAGATATTTAGGGCACGATTGCTTATGAATTGAGGAATATAGTGTTAAACTTTAGGAATGCATAATCAGGCAATTTTTTTCTCATTTGGTGAACATGGCGCATACCCAGCAAGTGAAAATCAAACCAATGAATTGCAAAATTGCACTTCAGAAGGTAGAATGAGGGAAAGCCACAGAAACCACACAGCATGATTTTAAACACACTCAGGAATGAAGAAACCAAAGTGTTTACATATACTAGTCCTTTGAGAGTGGCAGGCCAAAATGACAAACTCTTTTAAACTGGCATGTGTGATCCTTAGCCTTGTACAGAAACCTTTTTAAAACACTAATCAAGTCTCAATGAAGAAGTGTGTCAAATTATTGAAACCACACTTCAGGAAGGATGTCAAGCATTTGTCAGAATGAGAACATGCTTCAGTTATCTAGAGGGATGAAGGAAATTAAGATTAATTTTCCAGCTATAAAAAGAGTAAAGGGGTAGAGCTGTTCAAAAGCATGAGAGGCTTTAACAGAAGAAACAAGGAGAAATTGCTTTTGTTGACAAACTGTTATCAGTGGACACAGATAAAGTCCTCCCACTTCCTCTAGACAATTGGGGTAGCCATAGGCACCCACATGGGCCCCAGCTATGCCTGTCTCTTTGTCAGCTACATGGAACAGTCTATCTTCTGTAATTACACTGGCACCATTCCCCACCTTTTCTTCCACTACATTGATGACTACATCTGTGCCACTTCATGCTCTCACAAGGTTGAACAGTTCATCAACTTTACCAACACATTCCACCCTAACCTTAAATTCACCTGGACCATCTCAGACAGCTCCCTCCCCTTCCTGGACCTCTTCATCTCCATCCACCAACTCAACACTTACATCTTCTACAAACCCACCAACGCTCACAGTTACCTGGATTATACCTCCTCCCACCCTGCCTCCTATAAAAATGCTATCCCTTAATCCCAATTCTTCCGCTTCCACCACATATGATCCCAGAAGGACCAGTTCCACCACTGAACACACCAGATGACCTCCTTTTTTAAAAGCCGCAATTTCCCCTCCCACATGATTGATTATGCTCTCCAGTACATCTCATCCACTTCCCGCATCTCTGCCCTCTAACCCCACCCTCCAACCGCAACAAGGACAGAACTCCACTGGTCCTCACCTTCCACCCCATCAACCTCCGTATACATC
>NC_057720.1:49093504-49169167 GCF_004010195.1 Chiloscyllium plagiosum
TGCCACCGCAGGAATTGCAAAACCTGCGCCCTCACCTACGTCCAAGGCCCCAAAGGAGCCTTTCACATCCATCAAAGTTTCACCTGCACTTCCACTCGTCATTTACTGTATCTGTTGCTCCCGATGCGGTCTCCTCTACACTGGGGACACAGGACTACTACTCACACAGTGCTTCACAGAACATCTCCAAGACATCTGCATCAACCAACCCACTAACCCGTAGTCGAACACTTCAACTCCCCTTCCCACTCCACCAAGGAAATGCAGGTCCAGTGCCTCCTTCATCACCACTCCTGAACTACTAGATGCCTGGAGGAAGAATGCCTCATTGTCCACTTCGGGACCCTCCAACACCATGGCATCAATGTGGATTTCACCAGTTTCCTAATTTCCCCTACCCCCACCTTATCCCAGATCCAACCCTCCAACTCAGCACCCCCTCATGATCTGTCCTACTAGTCCATCTTCCTTTCCATCTATCCACTCCACCCTCCCCTCCAACTTATCACCATTACCCTCATCTCCATCCACCAATCACACTCACAGCTACCTTACCCCCAGCCCCACCCCCTCCCATTTATCTCTCTACCCCCAAGGCTCCCAGCCTCATTCCTGAAGGGCTTTTGCCCGAAACACCAATTCTCCTGCTCGTTGGATGCTGCCTGACCTGCTGTGCTTTTCCAGCACTATATTCTCCACTCTGATCTCCAGCATTTGCAGTCCTCACTTTCGCCACAGGTAAAAGATAATCAAAATAAACAGAATTCAGCTGAGGATAAATATTTTATGTAATAAGAGGTTAGGATCTGGAACACTGTCTGAAAGTGGTGGAGGCAGATTCGATCATAATATTCAAAAGGGAATTAGGTCTATTTGGGGAAAAAGAAACACTTGCAAGAACAATAGGGAAAGAGCAGAAATGAGACTAATTCCACAACTCAGTGAAGTGCAGGCACGATTGCTACTGTGCTGGAACATACATGATTCTATGTTATCCATTGCTAATGACTTACCTTATTGTACCATGCTGTTACTATCAACTCCTCTTCATACCCTCGAAGTTTTGCTTGCTCACATTCACGCTAGTATAAAAACAGAGAAACAGTTTGAGCCACTCAAGGACATTTTGTTAAAAATTTCCATTGCATTATAAATACAGGTAGTTCTCCTGTAACACTGTAGTTGCTTGCTTAATATAAATAGTGGGGCCTTTGGGAAAAATGGGTTAGAGGCTGACCAGCAAATAAACATTACTCACGATCGCTCAAAAATAACCCAGAAGTCTAACACAAATATAGCACAGCCTGAATGAAGGTATAAATTATATTTATCAATGAAACAAAAGTAAATTTAACACAAATAGTTAAATTAACACAAATTTAACACAACTATTTTAAAAATAGTTAATTCAGGGACAGAGGGTCATAAATAGTGTGTCAGATTGACTCCCCCCATTCCTGTTAAGCAAGCTATATCACATATTCTCTCCTTTTGCTTAAAACACTTCATAATATCTAGCTTCTCTTGTAGTGTGAAAGCCTTTCTTTCGCGTTCACCAACCCCCATTTTATCACCAGGATGCTTCTCGCTAACATTCTTGTCACTACACTCCTCCATCTTATCCTCCAAAGGGATAATCTAGGATTATGTACCTTTCACAGGGAGCTGCTCAATGAATCTCTCTCAGAAGCTGCTCTGTCAGCAGCTGACATCAGTGCATGCTCAGAACAAAGTGTGCAAAACGATCGCCATTGGAATTGCACTATTGCAAACACTGAGTCTGTATTACAGTGATGCTGGAAAAGCACAGCAGGTCAGGCAGCATGCGAGGAGCAGGAAAATCGACATTTTAGACAAAAGCCCTTCATCAGGAATGAATCCTGATGAAGAGCTTTTGCCCGAAATGTTGATTTTCCTGTTCCTCAGATGCTGCCTGACCTGCTGTGCTTTTCCGGCATCACTCTAATCTAGACTCTGATCTCCAGCATCTGCAGCCCTCACTTTCGCCTATTGCAAACAAAAGTAAGTGTTCTCGAAAATACTGTTCCTTAATTCCTCAATGATGTTGTCAACAAATTGCACTGCCGGAATGTTCATAATCTGGGAACTACCTGTAGGTAGCTTTCCTGAATTAGATTTTTGGGATAAGTAATCCAGAGAAATGTTGAAACTATATGTAGTTTATAACTATTGTGCAAAAATACGACCTACCTGTAATTACCATGTTTAAAAATAGTAGATGTTGGTTTAACCCCAAAACCAGTTAGATAAAATAAAAATGAGAACAAATGTCTTTATATAGAAATTATGCCAAAATATATATGATTTCTGTGGTTACTTGTGGGAACATTAAGCCCAAAGATTCTGCTCAACTATTTTGCCTATGTGAGGACTTGAAAACAGATGGAAAACAAATGGTAAAACAATGCCAGCTGAGTAAATAAACTACTGTTTTCTGCTGTGGTGCCTCACTGATTATTTTGTTTTTGCTGTGCCTGTTCTTCTGTTGTTACTGTGCAGAGTTTGGGAATGTCCATTGTGAATGCCATTCCAGCTATTTAGTCCATCAAAACTTGGTGGAGACGAGGATCTGGAAATGCTGGTTGCATTGAAACTGACAACATTTTGGTTAAGCATAGAGCACTAATCTGTAGAACTGCACCTGAAACTTTTCACAGAAATGTAAGAAGAACTTTTATTCCTACAGTGCATCATGGAATAAACATCTAAGTGAGGCCATTCCTCAAGAAAAAGCCATGCCTTCTTAGATATGGAACCACACAGCAGAGGCATCTCAGATTCTCTCTTTCTCAGAGCTGTGTTGATTAAGTTCAGCCAACTATCTTGTACTTGCCATTTCCATCACACTCTAGATTCATGCCTTGCAGAACTCCCAGATTCTGACCTGTTATTTTAACCAGAACATTTGTATGGCAGCTCCACAAAGTTTCTGGTCAATGGTAACACTCAAAGTTGAGTGTTTTAGCAATTGCAGTGCCATTATGAACAGATAGTTGGAGTTCTTTTTATCGAGGAGGCTGGTCATTGTCTGACACTTTTGTAGCATATCTGTTATTTGCCAGTCCCCAGCGTTGTCAAGGTCTTGCTGCATATGGACATGGTCTACTTCAATATATGAGTGTGTGTAAATGGTGAACATTGTCTGAACATTGATGAACATCCCCAATTCTGATCTTATGGAAGGAAGGTCATTGATGAAGCAGCTGAAAATGGTTGGACTTAGAACACAACCCTGACAAACCTAAGGCCTGGGACTGAGATGATTGACCTCCAACATCCACAACTTCCTTTGTCAGGTATGAAGATTTTTCACTCACTGTCAATTTACTTAAACTTTTGCTATGGCTTCTTGATACCATAGTGTCTTAATGTCACAATCTGTCACCCTCATCTCACCTCTGAGCTTCAGTTCTTTTATGTCCTTGTTCATGTTAATGGTTGCACCAAGGTTGTAGTGTGGTCAGGAAACAAGTAGTCCTCGAGAAGATAAACTATGTATTCTCTAGAAGGTTATTGCTGAATAAATATCATTTGATTTTATTTTCAATGGCACCTACCATTTTGCTAATGATCAAGAATAGACTAATGGGGTAGTAATTGGCTGGTTTGGATTTGGACTGATGTTTGCAGACATATCATAACCTAGACAATTTTTCACATTTGTACAATTTTGTACTGAAACAGCTTGGCTTCCAAACCTATTGCTGCATTTTGTAATTCAAAAAGTGATTGGTTTGTTGCAGCTTGGGGATATGCTTCTTGAAACTATGGAAAAGCTATATATCTCTCTCAAAGTTTGAGTCATCAAATAGTTAAACATATAGATGGAGCAAGCTCGATATTAAGGGGTTGGAGTAGGCTTATTACCAATCAAGACTTTACAATATTATTGACAAAACGTTGTTGTAATTAAAATAAAGCGAAGTACTAAAATGACATACCTCTAGCATTTGTATCTTTTTATCTTTCTCAGCCATCTGGGTTTTCAGTATATGGATTTCTGTACTTGCTGGGTTCTGTTTTGGATCCAGAGCTTTAATCACCTGTTTAAGTAATACAACATGGTTTTCCTCATTAAGCCTCATTGTAAAAATGACTGAATGTAGGTTTACTTTGGGTGGAGGAGACAGTGAGAATGTGGACGTTGGGAATCCTGCTACCTACAGAACTTTTAGTCACATTTTCTAATTGCCCAACATTGTTGATAACTCCAGCACAAGACAGTTTCTCAGGAATTTTTTCCTTAACTTTGCAAGCTCCATAATTGGAAGATGAAATACATGAGACTGATGAATTTCAAATGGGATGTTAAGAGGGTCACCTGACCCCAGAAGGAAAGCCAGTGATGAGCTGACCAGCCAGAAAGAAGCTCATTCTAGAGATATAACATGCTGTTTTGGTTGTTGGTGGTGGTGGGGGTGAGGAACCAACTGAAATGCTGAAAATCAGATGACTACCCCTCACAAAGTCCTACTTTGTGGAGATACCAGCCAATCAGATTAGCTACAGCTCCAGCAGTCTCAACAGCACCATAGTGAGCACTGCAGGCAGATCCATGAATGTCTTGGTCTAAGGTAAGTCTAGGGGATTGTCTGGGGAGGATTTTAAAAGTTTAGGGAAGAGGTAACAGGTAGAGGGATTTTGAGGGGATGGAAAAAGAGGTATCGGGGGTTGGGATCTGCATAATGGGTAGGTTGAAAACATAAGGGGATTATTATCTTTGAGCTTGCTGGTGCAGTTTGGGTGCCCCCTGAAAATTTGAACACACTTCCTTCCCATTGTTTTGTAAACTTCCACAGAAAAATAGACTCCAATCTCATCCAGCTGCCTACACCAAACACATTATGGTTTGGACTGCATATTATATGGGTCAACTGATCGTTCAACAAGCTAAATTCATCCTTTATAATTTATTTAACTATGATGAGTGGGCAGCCAATTTCAGACCCTGTCCACTCCATGTGATGGCATGCATCTCAGCAGTGGGTGATGAATGTGCTGGGCTAGCTACCTGACATACAGCAAGTGTAAACTAGCCAAAATCACATCCAGCAGGTGCCATTCAATAGCCAGCCCCTTGTTTCTTGTGATTTCTTGTTTGCAGAATCTTCCATTTCCCTTCTTGCCGAGTTGAAATTGTAAACAAAAATATACATGAGAACACGAACCAACTGATGGAACTTTTAACACCTTTCTCCACATTTGGAAAACTCAGGAGTATTGCAATACCCTCTGGTGGCAGGTTCCAACTGATAGAATGTGCTCTATAAATTATCCCTCTGAGTTTTGCATATTTTAAAAATAAATTTTAATTGAGCTAGAATGCTATCTCTTGCCAGCATGCCTTATAATTCCTGCCCAATGTAGCCTCCACCTTCAAATAAAGAATTACCATTCCAACCCGCAGAGTTTTGGCATTAAAAAAAGTCACCCCAGGAAAACACCGGGATCAAAGACCTTCAATGCTGCAAGAAAGGCTTTCTCGAGGGAAGATCCTGCGAAAGTCTGCAAGGGCAAATGCTGGCAAGTGGGACGAGGTCAGATTGGTCGGCGCAGACAAGTTGGATCAAAGGATCTGTTTCCATGCTGTCTGCCTCTGACAGCGATAACGACAGTGATCAGTAATGACAGCAGGATATAACTCTCACATTCAACTGCTACAGTAGGCCAGAGTTCTTAGCAAAGATTTTCAGTCCTAATTTAGGTTGGGACTAATAGTGTGGGATCCACCAAACAAATCTCAATATTTGGTCTATTAACCAATTTATAAGAGTGATTCATAGAGAAAAGATTAAAAATCTAACCTTGGGGAGTTTAGTGAGTTCAGACCGTATCCTAAACTTGACCACAACTTAGTGTTAACTCATTTCGGCCACACACACCTGTTGCCCTTACATTGCCAATTTACCCAGTGTCCAGTACTGGCAGGCCTCAGACAAAAGTCCTTAAGAGTATGTTGAATAAGTTAATTTAAAAAAAACCTAATTGATTAAAAAAAATGAATTTCCTACATTTAGCTTCTTTTAATTTCTTATAAAAACCAGCAGTTAACTTCAGAGCCCGTTGAACAGTACAGCACAGGAACAGGTTCTTCAGCCCATAATGTAGTGCCAAACATGATACCAAATTAAACTGATCCCTTCTGCCTGCCCTTGGCCCGTATCCCAACGTTACTTGCATATCCATGTGCCGATCTAAAAAGTTCCTTAAACACGCCTATTGTATTTGCCTCCATCACCACCCCTGGCAGTGCATTCCAGACTCCTACCACTCTCTGTGCAAAAAAACTTGCCCTTCACATCTCCTTTGAACTTTCTCTCTCTCACCTTAAATGCCTGCCCCTGAGTACTAGAGATATTTCAACTCTGGGAAAAAGATTCTGACCATCAACCCTATCTATGCATCTCATGATTTTATAAACTTCATCATCTCCCCTTAGCTTCAGCCATTCCAAAGAAACCAACCAGAGTTTTTCTAACCTCTCCTTATAGCTCATACCTTCTAATCTAGGCAGCATGCTAGTAACCTCTTCTGCACCCTTTCCAAAGTCTCCACATCCTTCCTGTAATGTGACGACCAGAATTGAACGGAAAACTTGAAGTGTGCCCTAACCAATTCCCCAAACAATAAAGGCAAGCATGCCCACACCTTCTTTACCACCCCTTCTACTTGTGTGCCCACTTTCAGAAAAATGTGGACTTGAACCCCAAGATCCCTCTGTACATCAGTGCTGTTCAGGGTCCTGCCATTAACTGTATATTTTTCCTTAACATTTGACCTCCCAAAGAGCAGCACCTCCCACTAACCTGGATTAAACTCCATCTGCCATTTTTCCCTCCATATCTGCAACTGCTCTATATTCTGCTATATCCTTTGCCAAATCTTCTACACTATCCGCAACTGCACAAATCTTCAAAGTGTCTGTAACTACTTGAAACTGTCAGTCAAACTGTGGAAGTTGTGAAACTAATCTGGTAATGATAAACCTCAGGCTTATGTCAAGAAGCAGATTGGCACAGCAAAGTACTCATTTTATTTTAAAACCGTAGACATTTCTTTTCAAACATTTAAAGGCCTTGAGCTTGAAATAGCAAGTTTGTTTGAGAGCTCCTTTTGGCAGATATTCTGGGCTACTTTTAACAATTCCAGAGGGCATCTAGCTCCCCCAATAGTGTCCCAAGAACAAAGCATACATTACTTCTCCAAGAGACTTCAGCAACATTAGACCTCTTCCTACCAGGATTCTCCTTTAGTTGTAAAGAGCATTCAGTCACACTTTGGACATCTCACTAGTGAATATCAGATCTAATTGAAGTTGCTGCATTTCAAAAGCTGCCTCTGTGAGCCACTATTTTTCCATGTACTATTTTAGATGCATGTTTTGATACTTTGTTTAGATCTCATTAGGAACTTAAAAAAAGATTTGAAACATATCATGTAAAGAAAACAATTCGCAGACTAAAGTGAAAACAGAATTTACAGGGGTCAGAGGTTATAGAGAACAAAGATTCAATAAAAAGCCAGGCAGAAGGCTTGTGTGATTTTGCCACATATACTCACATTACGAGCTTTCTCCAGGTACATCTTGTACCTTTCCTCCATTGCCCGCATGTCTTCATCTTTTTTACTCAGGGCACGTTGCAACTCTTCAATCTTTTGAGCTGAAAGAATTAGATTTGCATTTTGGAAATGTTTCATTTATGGTTTGCAGTTGTTATAATTGAATTGAATTGGATATTTCATTATGTTAAGGTGACACCATTTTTCATTTCATGATTATGTAATTTAAGTTCTTAAAAGGAAAAACATTTATTTTTCATGAGAGATGAGTGCTGGTTGATTGGCAAGTGGACTCCATTAGTACAGGTGCTGCCAAGGGGATATAATGTTGTAATTGTACCAGCCTCTAACACTTCCTCTGGCAGCTCATTCCACACATGTACCACCCTCTGTGTGAAAAAGTTGTCCCGTAGGTCCCTTTTATGTCTTTCCCCTCTCATCCTAAACCTATGCCCTCTAGTTCCAGACTCTCCAACTCCAGGAAAAAGACTTTGCCTATTTACCCTATCCATGCCCCTCATAATTTTTAAACCTCTAAGTTCACCCCTCAGCCTCTGACACTCCAGGGAAAACAGCCACAGCCTGTACAGTCTCTCCTATTAGGTCAAATCCTCCAATCCTGGCAACATCCTTGTAAATCTTTCTGAACCCTTTCAAGTTTCACAGCATCTTTCCGATAGAAAGGAGACCAGAATTGCATGCAATATTCCAACAGTGGCCTAACCAATGTTCTGTATAGCCGCAACATGACCTCCCAACTCCTGTACTCAATACTCTGACCAATTAAGGAAAGCATACCAAACACCTTCTTCACCATCGTATCTACCTGCAACTCCACTTTCAAGGAGCTATGAACCTGCACTCCAAGGTCTTTTTGTTCAGCAACACTCCCTAGGACCTTACCATTAAGTGTACAAGTCCTGCTAAGATTAGCTTTCCCAAAATGCAGCACCTCGCATTTATCTGAATTTAATGCCATCTGCCACTTCTCAGCCCATTGGCCCATCTGATCAAGATCCTGTTGTAATCTGAGGTAACCCTCTTCGCTGTCCACTACACCTCCAATTTTGGTGTCATCTGCAAACTTACTAACTGTACCTCTTATGCTCGCATCCAAATCATTTATGTAAATGGCAAAAAGTAGAGGACCCAGGACCGATCCTTGTGGCACTCCACTGGTCACAGGCCTCCAGTCTGAAAAACAACCCTCCACTACCACCCTCTGTCTTCTACCTTTGAGCCAGTTCTGTATCCAAATGGCTAGTTCTCCCTGTATTCCGTGAGATCTAATCTTGCTAATCAGTCTCCCATGGGGAACCTTGTCGAATGCCTTACTGAAGTCCATATAGATTACATCTACTGCTCTGCATTTATCAATACCCTATGTTACTTCCTCAAAAAAATTCAATGAAGTTTGTAGGGTCTGTTTCCATGCTGTATGTTTCTATGACTCTATGACCCTAAGTGTTCACATGCTCATTTGACATTGCTAGCCAATTCGCCCTAATTCTACTCAAGGAAGCCAATTTGGGAAATGTACCTTCGATGAAATGACACCTAATCTCTTGCTCATTGCATATTTGCACCACATAGAGGATATCTTTGCTCTGAATCCACAGCTGCATACCAAAACTTTCTTCGATGCCTGAATGGGCTCCATCCTACACTCAAATTCATGTTTGAATTTGAACTGTCAAATGAGAATCCTTTCCTCAATATCCCTGTTGAGAAATTTTCCAGGGCGTTCTCAACAATCTTCAGCCACAACTGACGAGTGGGTGATCGTCCAGAAGTCGAAAAGATCGTGGGTATCAATCTTCAGGGAATTCAATTTGCTTTACAGAAATAGATGGAGGCCTTGCATACTGCAAAAGCT
Organism: Chiloscyllium plagiosum; assembly: GCF_004010195.1. Classification (NCBI taxonomy): domain Eukaryota; kingdom Metazoa; phylum Chordata; class Chondrichthyes; order Orectolobiformes; family Hemiscylliidae; genus Chiloscyllium; species Chiloscyllium plagiosum. The sequence goes on from NC_057720.1 coordinate 49,102,962, forward strand.
GTGGGTTCTAACAACATTCCATACAAACACCACCCTCTGTGTGAAAAAGTTGCTGTTAGGTCCCTTTTAAAGCTTTCTTCTCTCACCTTAAACCTATGCCCTCTTGCTTTGGACTCCCCTACCCCAGGAAAAGGACCTTGACTATTCACTCAATCCATGTCCCTCATGATTTTATAAACCTCTATAAGATCACCCCTCAACCTCTGACGCTCCAGGGAAAATTGCCCCAGCATATTCAGCCTCTCCCTATAGCTCAAACCCTCCAACCCTGGCAACATCCTTGTAAATCTTTTCTGCACCCTTTCAAGTTTAACAATGGCTTCCCTATAGCAGACAGACCAAAATTGAACTAGGAGAAAGTGAGGACTGCAGATGCTGGAGATCAGAGCTTAAGAATGTGTTGCTGGAAAAGCGCAGCAGGTCAGACAGCATCCAAGGAGAAGGAGAATCGACGTTTCGAGCATAAGCCTGAAGAAGGGCTTATGCCCGAAACGGCGATTCTCCTTCTCCTTGGATGCTGCCTGACCTGCTGCGCTTTTCCAGCAACACATTTTTAAGACCAAAATAGAACACAGTATTCCAACTATGGCCTAACCAAAGTCCTGTACAGCCACGACATGACATCCCACTCCTTTACTCAACGCACTGACCAATAAAGGTAAGCATACCAAACACCTTCTTCACTACCCTGTCTACCGGTGACTGTGAAGCTGCACCCTAAGGTGTTTCTGTTTGTCAAAATTGCCCAGCACCCTACCATTAAATGTATAAGTCCTGCCCTCATTTATCTTACCAAAATGAAACACCTCACATTTATCTAAATTAAATTCCATCTGCCACTCCTTGGCCCATCTGATCAAGGTCCCATTCTATTCTGAGATAACCTTCACTGCTACTCCAGACTTGATTCCCACTAAGATAGTCCTACATAGACACCATGCCTCATTCAGTAATTTCATCTACAGATCACCAAATTCAGATGATCAGTCAAAGACCTGTATTGTTAATCTGAACATGTTTTTCACCAATGCTGCTTAACCTTCAATGCCCTTACAGCAACTTCTGATTTAATCTCATATAATGTATGGAATATTTTGCCTTTTCCTCCAGCTACGCTGATATTTGAAAGACAGTGTTCATTACAATATCTTAAACTTACAGCTCTGCTGTATTTCAGGTTGTAAGTCTTCAATAAGTTTGTTCTTTTTCTGCAGCTCATCATGGGCCTCATGGAGTTTCTCCCTAGGAGATAAAATGTATGACAAATTAGATGCTATTGAAAATTAACATGCAACTCCTAACTAACCTATGCACTCTGCCTCTGATTTTTATTTCAGTTTCTGTGTTGGAGTCAGCAGGACACTGGATGTTGTTGGAAACTATCAACTTTATCTGTGGGATTAGAATCTTCTGCTGACTAAACTGTAAGCAGTTGAACAGATCTGGATTTCTCAGATCAATTCTAACTATTAACTATTAAAAGTTTTATTAAATTGTTAATCTGCCCCATTTTACAGAACCAAAATAATGAAATCTTACAAAGCAGGAGGTCATTTAGCCCATCATACATGTAGTGACTTTTTGAAAGAGTCGGTGATAACAAGTGGCAATATTTTGGTCCTTGTATGCAGGTGCTATCCTTTACAATGCATCTCTTACAATCTATGTTTACGTTCTTACAATTTATTAGAAATTAGGAACCTTGCAGTATAGTTTTTAATATCAGTTTGGTTCGTGCTCCCAATTGTAAGCTAAGAACACCTGTTGCAGTACACCTCTGACATTCATTAGGAGGAAAGGCCACAGGAATTATGTCAATTCTTCAAGAGGTGAGAGGATTGAATTTTTAATGAGAAAATGTTTTTTTGCCTCAGCATAAGCTGAACTGACGATATTTGTAACCACTTGAAGTCTCACACGGAGTCATTAAATAATAAACTCTGGTTTACACAAGGTACTGGCGAAAAATAATTTTCATGAAGACTAATTTAAACAAACAATTCTCACTGTACCTCCTATGTATTTAGAGTCCTGGAGTCATTGAGATGTACAGCATGGAAACAGACCCTTCGGTCCAACCCGTTCATGCCGACCAGATATCCCAACCCAATCTAGTTCCACCTGCCAGCACCCGGCCCATATCCCTCCAAACCCTCCCTGTTCATATACCCATCCAAATGCCTCTTAAATGTTACAATTGTACCAGCCTCCACCACTTCCTCTGACAGCTCTTTCCATACACGTACCACCCTCTGTGTGAAAAAGTTGCCCCGTATGTCTCTTTTATATCTTTCCCCCTCACCCTAAACCTATGCCCTCTAGTTCTGGACTCCCCAACCCCAGGGAAAAGACTTTGTCTATTTATCCTTTTCAATTCCCCTCAATGTTGTAAACTTTGATAAGGTCACCTCTCAGCCTCCGACGATCCAGGGAAAACAGCCCTGGCCTGTTCAGCCTCTCAAAACCTCCAACCCTGGCAACATCCTTGTAAATCTTTTCTGAACCCTTTCATGTTTCACAACATCTTTCCGATAGGAAGGAGACCAGAATTCCACGCAATATTCCAACAGTGGCCTAACCAATGTCCTGTATAGCCGTAACATGACCTCCCAACTCCTGTACTCAACACTCTGACAAATAAAGGAAAGCATACCAAACGCCTTCTTCACTATCCTATCTATCTGTGACTCCACTTTCAAGGATCTATGAACCTGCACTCCAAGGTATCTTTGTTCAGCAACACTCCCTAGGACCTTACCATTAAATGTATAAGTCCTGCTAAGATTTGCTTTCCCAAAATGCAGCACCTTGCATTTATCTGAATTAAACTCCATTTGCCACTTCTCAGCCCATTGGCCCATCTGATCAAGATCCTGTTGTAATCTGAGGTAACCCTCTTCGCTGTCCACTACGCCTCCAATTTTGGTGTCATCTGCAAATTTGCTAACTGTACCTCTTATGCTCGCATCCAAAGCATTTATGTAAATGACAAAAAGTAGAGGACCCAGGACCAATCCTTGTGGCACTCCACTGGTCACAGGCCTCCAGTCTGAAAAACAACCCTCCACCACCACCCTCTGTCTTCTACCTTTGAGCCAGTTCTGCATCCAAATGGCTCGTTCTCCCTGTATTCCGTGAGATCTAACCTTGCTAATCTGTCTCCCATGGGGAACCTTGTCTAACGCCTTACTGAAAGCAATTCTAACGACTTTTTCTTGAAGTTACACAAAACCCCATAGTCAACTTCAGAAAATATTCAGTTTGTTTCAAAATCAGGTAAAATTTGGTTTAGAATACATAAAATTCACTATTATCCAATTGGAGAATTAGAAACAACACATAAATTCTAAGCATTGCAAGGATGCCCATACACAAAATTTAAAAATTCCAGATATATTATGCAGCATATTCAATACTACATAAAACAAAAGCAATTGGCCACCTTTATTTTTGAATGCACTGTGTCTATAACTACTAAATAGAATTGACTAATGGATCACAAAACATCTGTGGTTTTGATTTTCTTTAATGGATTGGTTTATAAATGTAAGAAGAAAAAGCTGAATCATGTTTTGATTGTCAGGGATACTACAGTGTAGGAAATGTATTTTGAATGTACCAGTCAGATCTATTACATCTATCTACTTTTATAAACTACATCACTGGACTTTATAAACTTTGTCGTGGAAAAATCATATTTAATACTATTTACTTACAAATGTGCATCCAATTTCTTCTTCAGTTCACTTGACTGCAAAATAAGACAATATTATCAAGAATGTTTGGTACATTAACCTAACATGGCGGAGACCATAATTCAAGCACTACATTTGATAACTAATTACATATTTTTTAAAAATATGCAATTAGTTTTTAAAAATATTATTTTTTAAAAATATGAAGCAGTTCAAGATGCTTTTTTAATTTTGCAATGCATATACTCTGCCATTCAGTAAGAAATCGCTGAACTGAGTGGCCTCAACTCCTCTCTCTTGCCCATCACTGAGAAACCTCAACTCTTGCAGTTGAAAAACGTCTCTCTCAGTTTTAAATAATTGTCAATGGTTCAACCTCTACTGCTCTATGTGATATAGAATTCCAAAGATTCAAATCCTCTGAAAGAAACTCATCCTCATTTTCAGCTGCTTCAGAGGCCCAAGATAGAGTTGCATTAGAGTTGTAGTAACGGCTTCCGTGCTGCTGAGAGGGATTTTTGCCCCCTCTTTTTTAAAAAAGAAATGATTCACTCATGGGATATGGGCATCACTGGCTGGGACAGTATTTATTGCCCATACCCAGTTGTCCTTAAGAAGGTGGCAATGAGTTTCCTTCTTCAACTGCTGCAGTTCACATGTTGTAGGTAAACCCACAATTCCATTTGGGAGGGAATTTCAGGATTTTGAACCAACAACATGGAAGGAATGGCAATATATTTCCATGTTAGTGTGATGAGTGGCTTGGAGGAGAACTTGCAGGCGTAGTATTCTCATGTAGCTGCTGCCCTTGTCCCAGCTGGAGGTGGTTTGGTGAATTTCTGTAGTGCACCTTGCAGATGGTAGACACTGCTGCGATTGTGCATCTATGCTGGAAGGAGTGGACAGTTGTAAACGTGGAGTGCATCAAGTGTCTTAGATGATATCAAGCTTCTTCAGTGGTGTTGGAGCTGCAGTCAACCGGAGAGTATTCCATTACACTCCAGATTTGTGCCATGTCGATGGTGTCCGGATATGGGAAGTTAGGAGAGGAGTTACTCACTGCAGGGTTCCTTGCCACTAATCTGCTATTGTAGCTACAGCATTGATACGGCTTTTCCAGTTTGTATCTTGTCAATGGTAATCCCCAGGATGTTGATAATGGGAGATTCAGTGATTGTAACACCATTGAATGTCAATTAGATTCTCTTATGCCGGAGATAGTCATTGAATACACTTGAGTGTGGAAAAGTAACATTCATTTACACAAATGCAAAGCAAAGTCAAAAAACTCCAAGGTAGTAGAAATGCCCTTCAAAATCTTGAAGAATTACTTGAAAGCAGTGAAAGTACACACTCAGAATACATTGTTGTGGTTCTGTTTGCCGAGCTGGGAATTTGTGTTGCAGACGTTTTGTCCCCTGTCTCGGTGACATCCTCAGTGCTTGGGAGCCTCCTGTGAAGCACTTCTGTGATCTTTCCTCCAGCATTTGTAGTGGTTTGAATCTGCCGCTTCCGGTTGTCAGTTCCAGCTGTCCGTTGCAGTGGTCGGTATATTGGGTCCAGATCGATGTGCTTATTGATTGAATCTGTGGATGAGTGCCATGCCTCCAGAGAACAGCCAGGGAATTGAGCTTTGAGCTTGCTCGTTGTTCAACCCTAACAATCTCTGCTGTCCTCTTACCTCGTTTGATTTGGTGAGTTCTAGAAGGCTACCTGTGCATTGGCAATTAAAGCCAGAATCCATGATTATTGAAGTGGTCAATTGCATTTTAGTACATACTAACAGCAGATTTACCTGTCCCACAGGGTTCCTGCATGCTGATGTTCCAGACACTGTCAAGTTCCTGTTGCTTTCTTGACAGTTTTGGCATTTTTTGACATTTTTGCCTCGTGCACATACCAATGCCCACGACAGATGAAGGATATAATGGAATAACTTAACCTTAAATTACTTGCAATCAATCACTCACTTCTTCCACCTTTGAGCCTTGCTCCTGTAAGACTTTCTGAAGATCTTCAACCTGATGTTGCAGTTTGTTTACGTTTTGTTTTTCGATTCTGTTTAGAAACAATAAGAACAAAAATGCTAGTTTAAAGCAATTATTACTTTGGATCATTATGCTCTGTTGGTGCTAGTTCTTCAACTAAAGGTATCTGTTTTGATTCTATTTCCCTTTCCTTTACTCATACCCATTTATATTCTTTTCAATTTTTAATCACCTTTTTTAAACTTTATATTCTCAGTGTCGATTGTCATTGGTGATTCTTCACATGAGAACATGTTCTCTAATTTTCCCCATTTACCTACCAATGACACTCTAATTAAAATTCAAGCACTGGAGACAACTGGTCTATATTTCTCTCTAAATCTTTCTCAGTTTTGAAAATACTTTTAATATGTTGTGTTGTAATGAAAAATATCATTGATTTGGTTTATTGTCACATGTACCCAAGTGCAGTGAAAAGCTTTGTTTCCAAGCAGTACGACAGATCATAAGGTGAGAGAACCCTGGACAGTGTAAGGCATACAGGTTACACTGCACAAGATGTACATGAGGCAAGATGAACATATACTACATTGCGAAATTATAAATATAGCCCACTTCAACGTGGTCCAGTATCATCAGTGTCATTGACGGGCCGGAAGTTGAAGACTCAACTCCTTATCCTACCAAAGACATTTAATTTCACAGAACTACGAAGCTGTATATAATCAAGAATTATGTGCAAAAGACCATACACTGCAAAAGGCTCTACTATGCAATATCCTACTTTGTAATATTTAGGGTACAGTCACTATTTCCCAATGTCAGTTTGTTAATTTATCCTGTTTTACATGAATGCAGACCTAATATTGCATCTTTGAGTTAAATTTGCAACTCTCTAATGAAGAAAACACAGTCTCCTGCCCAATTTGGCAACTTTTCAGAACAGATTTTCCCATCATTATAAACACAATGCAAACAATGATAAATTAAAGAAAATCACACAAAAATTTTGAATTTATGGGAAAATATAAAACAACAAAAGGTCAACCTTGCTGCAAGATGCAGGACATAAACCAGATCAGCTTCCTGGCATTTAGAATACCTCATAAGAAGTGAGCAGATCAAGTCATATCAAAATTACATTCGTACCTATTTTCGGTCTCCAGCTCATTATTTGTTCGATTTGCATCATCTAACAGCTTCTGCAGCACTGAAATGCGCTCATTTTCTGATCCCTCTTGCTGTAATTGCAACATCTTGTTCTCATGTTGCAATAAAATAAACTTCTCCCTGCACATATAAATGAATTGCAATGTTACCGTTTAAAGAAACAGTCACAGCATTTACAATCATTATATTTATGAGCACTTGCCTATTTTTCCATGAACGTTGGTTATTACAGTGTAATAGTTATGCAATTAGTTTTAAACAATAAATAAAGTGCAAAACAAAAGATGAACATTGAAAAAAATTGCTGCATCAGGCACCTTTATATTCATTTATTTTTGTTGGCCAAAAACAAATTTTAAACAGAAGGATCATTTATTTCTCCAGAGAATGTCCTGATCTGTTGAAATTTCAAACTTAAATGGTTGGTAGTCACAGTAGGTTGAAAACATTTAATCCTGAACTTCCTAATTAGTTTAGTGTTGATCAAGTCAGGAATTGAAAGTGCTCTTACATTGAAAAGATTAGAGGTGTATAAAAAACTTGATTTCCAAATTTCAGTATTAATTTCAGAGATTTCTATTCTTGGATAGTGTAAGAATGTAAGAATTATACCTATATTCCACAGGAAGAATTTCAGCTGCAAGATGGTCATGTGAATCCAGAGAAAATTTACCTAAAGAATAAAATTTTAAAACATTAACCATTCACTACTGACAATAAAGCTGTTTTAACATGATAGTTCATTTTACTTCTTGATCCAAAGTACCATTTCACACAAAATCCATACCTGGACTTTATAAGCTATTCCAAAATAAATGTTTTATGCAAAAGAAAGTGTTATGGTATTGTCATTTTATTAACAGCATCAAACAATACTTTGAGCATTTTCAAGATTTGTTGTCCTAGCAAAATAATAACGTTCTTAATATGTTTGGAGATTTAAATTTATTTGAAAATGAAAAATTGTCTGGTACAACACAAAATAATGCTATTATGCCAAATCAACTTAAGGTCTGTGAATAAATGTATACATTTAAACCAATTTTAAACTTCTAGAGTAAAAAAACAATCACACTCGTTGGTAAATTAAAATGAGAGAGCTCAAGAAATGAACAATTAAAGAAACTAATGCATACCTGACTGCAACAAGTGATCTTGCTGCACTTGAGTGCATTTGAGCTCCTCATTGATTTCTTTAAGAGCATCACGCTCTACTATCAGTCGCTGAAGGTTAAAAAAAAGGAACACAGTCCAGTAAGTAACAACCACCTGCAATTCCATAGAGATGTCACTGCATAGTTCTCAATGAATGAAAAAGAAAAACAAATCAGTGAGCATAAGGTTGCATTACTGATTTTATAAATATCACATCTCATGTGCTTGACTACACAAGTAGCTGAATTAAGAAATTAAATTATAGACTTAAATCATCCCTGGACATATCCGATGGAAAGAAATAGATGTTGTGGGAATTTTGTAATAGTTTTTAAACTCACTGCTGGCTAGTCAGGTATGGCTTTCTTTTATGCAAAGAGTGACCTTTAGTGTGGATTAAGACAACTGCCAAAATTGGGAGAGTTGTTCAACAGATGAGTCAAGCAACAGACTGATAGCTATACTCTCAGAATTGTAACTTATAAACAATATCCCTGACAATATTGTTATCATGGGTTTGATGTGTTCCAATGGCATGGCAGACCCATCAGAAATGTCAGCCCAGTGATATATGTCAAGAGAGAGTTGCTCTGGAAGTCTCAACACTGACACTGGCATCAGGTCAAACATGAACAAGGAAACCACCTACTGATTACTACCCATCACTCCACTTCCACATGCTCAGCTGAAGAGTCAGTATTTCCCAATGTTGAACAATCTTTGAGGGAAGCTTTAAGGGTGACATTCATTCCCTTTCCACTGATGCACAATAGCAGAAGTGTGTATCATCTACGTGATGCACTGCAGCAACTCACCCGGGCTCTTTTTACAGCATTTCCAAACCTATGACCTCTATAATTTAAAAAGGACAAGAATAGAAGATGCATTGTAATACCAACACCTTCATATTCTCTTCCAAGCCACATGCAATTATGAATTGAACATATAACGCTGATCCTTCTCTCCTACTGGGTCAAATTCGTGGAATTCTTTTCCTAACAGCTCTCCTGGTGCATCTACTCTCCATGGTCTACAGCAAGACTCAAGAAGGCAGCTCACCACTCTTTCTCAAGGAAACTAGGACAATAAATGCTGGTCTATCCAATGATGCCTACATCCCATGAACAAATGAAAACAAAAGAATGTAATTGAGATCTGCTTCACGGATGCAAAATGACAACTAAACGAGAGAATTAAAACCTAGGCCTCTGTCATTAAGCAAGTTCCCAGTTCCCAGTTGGGAAATCGTATGACCACTAAAAAAATTTAAAAATTCAGCTAAGATTATCCTAATATCAAACAATGAGGTCCCATCACAATACGTCTGAACTCTCTTTAAGAAATAAATACAAGGATTAAAATTACTAGAAAAAGCTATTTATGGATATTGTTTATGCAAGTTACATTTTCTTCATTCAAAGAAATATTTTTAATTGAAGACTAATTATTTATTTGGTGTTGAGTTTTCTGCTTCCTCTGTAATTTCTCCTTGATCCAGTGATTAAAATAAATCCTGAAATATAACCGGTTTACTGCCAACTATAGAAAAGAATCACTATCCAATTGATAGTCAAATATTGGGGTTTGTGTTCTATTACATGCCTTGACGGGGTTAGATTCCAGTATGAGAACTATTATATAATGCAATTCAAACACATGGAAGTATCAAACTGAGGCATGCACATATTTTCAATTTAGTACTGAAATAGTTAACTATAAAGGTTGACTTCTTTGAGTTCAATCCCACTGCCACCATCTTTAGAAGGCAGCCTATGAAATCCTAGCACCACACAATCAAGGACATTTGTGTAACAGTACAATATTTTTCCCCAGATATGAGCTAAGTTAGATTTTATTATCAATTGTTGCTACTCTGAGACGATGGTAGCACTAGGACTTTCTTCTTTAAGTGCTCCTTATTATGTCACTTCAAATGGTAATGGAGTCTGATCTAATGGGTCGGGATATCAATGAGCCAGTTTTTTTTAATGACAATCCAACTTACTTCATTCTATTTCTTCTGGTGCCAAAAGAACAACCTACAAAACCTATTCAAGATAATTTCATAACTTGCTATGTTAACAGCTGAAACCAGGGCCTCTGACCTGCTTCTCAAATATGTAGTTGTTAAATTTTACCACACAGAATTCTGACAATATATACCCAAAGGTTCTCAGATGATTACTTCCCAGTTTAAACAAGTGATTCCAGATCTGTAGCAATGCGATTGACCTGTAACTGCCCAATGAAATGCCCTGGTAAGCCACTCCATTCCGCCCAACCATGGACCAATCATCAAAAAGGAAGAAAACTGGACAGACCAGCCATCGTTGGCGTCAACATCAAAATAACAATGGCATAACTCATTCCTGATGACCTTGCAAAGCCATTGCTACTATCATTTGGGATTTTTTTTACCATAGTGAAAGAGATGTCCCATAGATTAGTCAAGCAACAATATGACATAGTCAGAGGGAGGGCAATGGTCTCATAGTATCGTCGCTGGACTGTTAATCAGAAACCCAGGTAATGTTCCAGGGATATGGGTTTGAATCCCACTATGGCAGATGGTGGAATTTAAATGTAATTAAAAAAATCTGGAATTAAGAGTCTAATGATGACCATCCATTGGGAGGGGCAATAAACACTGGCCTAGCCAAAGACACCCACATCCCATGAATGTAAAATATAAGAAATGTCTATTTAAATCAAATCATACATTAAAGCCAATATTCCAGATACCACTAGCACCATCCCAAAGTGTTGTCCTGTCCCACTGGCAAGGCAGAGGTAACAGCAATGTACTATACAGTTGGGGAAGGAATTGCCCTGGGAAGTCTCAACATTTACTCTGGCCCCCGTGATATCTCATGTAAATATGGATAAGGAAACCTTGTGCCACCACTCAGTTGATGAAGTAGAGGAATACAATGTTGAATACCACACTGAAGAAAGATGGAGGTTGGCAGAGACAAAACAAAGAGTACAATGTCCCAGCACAGCTCATCAGCACTACTACTGGTCAAGCCAAACAAATCCTAATAGATATATCTACCAGACTGGGGTTTGGCAAGTATTGAGGGAGTATTGCATAGAATACTAAAGTACTATTTATCAATCCTCACACTGATGTAGTATAAAATAAAAAGTTAGGAAAGCTTAGTCAATATCAAAAGACATGAACTATATCTACTTGCCAGAAAGGATAAGGAACGTGACAATTCAAACCATTTCAGCAGGTAAGCTGCTCAAGTTTGAAGAACTAAATAAATCTGACTGTGGTTTGATCTGAATACTAAAGGGCACTTACCTCTTTTTCTTTCAATAATGTTTCAAGCTTTTCTTCAATCTGTTTCAATTCAAAAGCCAGTTTGTCTGCTCTTCTTACTTCCTCAGACAATGAGTTGTGAAGTTCCAGAACCTTGTAATCACAATAAAGCTATCAATGTTACAAAACATCATTGTAACAAATAGCACTGTTATGTTAGATTAAGGAAAGTGTGATGTTCCTCACTGGTTCAGCCAATAAATATACTGCCTCGTACGGAAATGGACCAAACCAACTGAAAAAGATTTCAATCCCTGACCTGTTCCAAGTTAGCTGTTTCCAACTGAGACAAAAACAGAGGTGCCACAAGTGTCAATGATCACAGGTGGACAGGCATGATTTCAGTAAAACAGCTGAGGAACTATTTCATCAAGACAGTTAGGAATATGTAACAAATCTTGTCCTTGACAGCTCTCATCTCAAGATTGAAATAAAACTGTCTAGTTAGCATTTTCATGAAAGGAGTAAATCATATAGGGTGGAGAGGAGAAATTCAACAGAATATAGAAGAGTACAAAATTATTAGCTTGTTAAAATTTAAACAATTCCAGCACTTGGTATTCGATTTCATCTTTTTCCATGTCTCCAGTTACTTAATTAAGTTTCACATCCCTAGATCAGAGCTGCTGATACAGTCTACTTTCTGAATACAGATTGTAAATCAATTGTAGAAATGTCCAGCCTTTATTTTGTGTAACAATGTATTTAGCCTAAGGAAGCTGCTTAATTTTACTCTTAAATTGTTTAAATTATCAGCACAAACAATGATTTACTGTGAAACTATATGCTGCATTTAGATAAGTGGATTTGTGTCTAATGCTTACTTGTCTTTTGTATGTCTCCAGCTGAGCACGTGCAGCATTAGCTTTTCGGATTTCTTCCTCCATGCTGACTGTATTCTGCATATACATCACGTTTTTGTCCTCCAACAATTTCATTTGTCGCTTCAAATCATTCAGGTCTTCCAGTTTTTTCTTGTACGTCTCCAGTGAAGCTTCTAATTTGGTAACCTTATCTGAATAATTCCTATAAAAACAGTGGTCAGAATCCATAAAATGTTTCCTTGGTTTTAAAAGCTCTAGGACTCGCCTTGAGTTCTGTTCAGCCTAGAGACTAAAATGGTCATATAAACTACAGTTCAGCTTAAGTTTAAACTACGTTCTGATACTGAAGTATGCACAGTGTTGTTTTAATAGATATATTACATACAATAAGTGTTCCCTAAGATTTAAAGCTTCTTTGATGTTAGTAATACTCAACTCCTTCTGAATCTTAACTGAATATCTTAGTCTGTAATCAACTACAATGAACTTCTGCATGCAAGATCAATAAGAATCACTATATTCATAAATGTGTTGAACAAAATACCAAAATGCCTATATGTTAGGACTGAACAAGAGTTAACTAATTGCAAACCGAAGAAAGGATAATAATCTTAACAGTTTAATGGAACTAATCATCAAAGCACAAAACAAATTCTTCTTGGCTTTTCCAGATATTTTCCATTGATACTAAAATACTGAATTTGTAAATGCAGTTAAAACTTCTAAGCAGATAAGAACTGTGACATAGAAAGAACATAAATAATGTCTCACTATTCTTTTGTGGACAAATAAAAATACAAAATAAATTACCAATTGGAGTAGCAAAACACTGCAGATGCTGGAAATAAACAAAAGCAAAATGTATGAGAAATACTCAGCACCTGGTGGGAAAAATAAAATTGTTGATATACCAAGTTGATTACCTTTTATCTAAATACTTCCTTTCCACTTAGGAAAAAAAACACCTACATTAAACTATAATTGATACATGCACAAAACTTTTTCAGGAGACAATATGGCTAAGTCAATATCAACAACACAATATTATTCCATGCTTACTATAAAGTTTGTTTCTAGAACAGTGACTATTTGGCAAAACTGGGTTTTACAAAATACCACAGATATCAGGAGGCAGGAAATACAAAATATTTCCTTTGTTTTTACCTGCAGTAGAGCTTAATTATTGAACAGTCCCTTTAATAACAGGAACCGTGGGTGGCACAGTGGTTAGCCCTGCTGCCTCACAGTGCCAGAGACCTGGGTTCAATTCCCGCCTCAGGCAACTGACTGTATGGAGTTTGCACATTCTCCCCGTGTCTGCGTGGGTTTCCTCCGGGTGCTCCAGTTTCCTCCCACAGTCCAAAAATGTGCAGGTTAGGTAAATTGGCCATGCTAAATTGCCCCTAGTGTCAGGCGAAGGAGTAAATGTAGGGGAATGGGTCTGGGTGGGTTGCGCTTCGGTGGGTCGGTGTGGACTTGTTGGGCTGAAGGGCCTGTTTCCACACTGTAAGTAATCTAATCTAAAAAAAAGTTATCTAAAAACCCATGGTCATCCAAATTAAATGGTTCCAAATAAATGTTTAGTGTTGATGTTCCAATAATAAATATTGAAAAATCTTGGTTCAGTAGTTGTTTGCATTCTCAGCACCAAAAAGCACTGCATTTTGCTGACAACTAATGACAATCCAGCAAAATTCTACTTTAATTTACTCTAACTATACTGTCAACACATGGATAAGTTTTCCTCAAGTTTCAATTAAAGCTTCTGAGTCCAGTAAAATGCATCATGATAAACACTTATACCAGAATGGTCAGATCTTTTAAGTTTCTATCTTTATGGAATTTTTATTTTTCCTCTATCCACATTAGTGTAATTATTATTTTTAAACTTAAATTACAAAAATACAGCAGCTAATATTTGAAAGCAAAATAGTGGTGAAGTTATTCTTTTATGTATCGCATCAGCAATGCAAACAGCAAATATCTTTTATGCTTATATGATGCAAGTTCACAAATGATATGGGCATGATATAATTTTATTCTGACACCTCAGCTAACGATCACCTTTAACAATATAGATTGTGGATCAATTCCTCATTAGTGCAAATGTGATATATATGAAATCTGTCATCTGTCAATATTCCTTTACCTCATGATATCAATTTCATCTTTTAGGGCAAGGTTTTCTTCTGCTAAGCTGTTTAATTCATCATTTCTGTGCTGCATCTCAATCAGTTGTCGTTCCAGTTCTTCACAGTGAACACGATAGTCATCTTTTGCTGTTTCGAGCCTAAAAAGAGAACAGTAACAAACAAAAAACTCCTTTAAGATATATATGAAAGACGCCCCCAAGTAACCAAGTTTCTCATGTATTGTATCACAACCAGTAACCCTTTTGAAGGGGCAGGATCGTTCACTGACTACCACATCTACAATGATGCCCATTAACAGCAAAGACATTGAAAAATCAATACATATTTTGCAGTGATTTCAGACCATGATCTAATCTTGTAACTCAAAAGACAGCTACAGGCTGTTCAAGGTCACTTACTTATGTAATCATTGCACTTTTGGAACATAAGTATGGAAAATATATAAATTTTGTGCCAACTGTCTTATTATTCATTAGTTCATTTATATGTTAGGTAATTTTGGCCTAATTTTTTCATTTGAAAAACTAAATTGTACAGACTAAACCACAGCAATCAGTACTATTTGACAAAACTATATACAAATTGTGCACTACATTGGTACATCTAGTTATGTTACAGATTCGTTGGACAGAGCTCCCCCACGTACACATAGTACATAGCCAAGAATGTGTCAAACCATGCACCTTCAGATATGGAATGGAACGAGATTAGGAAGCAGTACTCCCTTAAATACATTGCTTGCATACCAACAAAATGTGATTTATTTCCAATTTGTACTAAGCAATAAAGTAATAATTACATCCACAAAGGCATTACACACAAATCAAACCACATCTTTCCTGATCCCTAAGTATACTGAATTGAAATTGAAAATATTATCAGGAAGAAAGTAAAATAACCAACAGGTTTGGGAATGAGGTTAAGAAAAGATAAACCACGAAATGGAAGAGAATAGACTTGCAAACATATAAAGAATGAGCAGTAAAAGTTGTTTGGAGAAAAAAAGAAAAGGAAAGAAACACTAACATGAGAAAGAAAAAAAGAGAAATATTGAAATCAGAAAACATAAAAAGAAATGAAAATAAAACATGGTGATGAACAGCTCTAACCCAAGTGATATTTCAAGGAGCCGTGAACCAGAATTACTTACAAATTTTTGGCATCAATCTTTGTATTCACTTTGCACTGCTATTTAAAGTGAGTATAGTGAAAGCCTATTTTGCAGCCTTGATTATAATAGAAATGTCTCATAGCTCCTAAAAGAGGTAAGTATTTATTTAAAGGTTAGTTTTGCTGTCTAAAAATCATTTTATTAATGTGTTCTACCTATAATACCTTCTCACTTTTTGGACATCAGCATGTGCATTATAATGGACTTCTAGTGTCATGTCATAGAGCCTTACAGCACAGAAACAGAGCCATTAGTCCAACTCGTCCATGTTGTAATTGTATCAGCCTCCACCACTTCCTCTGGCAGCTCATTCCATACATGCACCACTCTCTGCATGAAAATGTTGCTTCTTAGGTCCCTTTTAAATCTTTCCCCTCTCACCTTCAATAAAAGTTATTTGGAGAAACAACGATGCCCTCCAGTTTTAGATTCCCCCATCCGGGAAAAAAGATCTTTTGTATTCACCCTATCCATGATTTTACAAACGGCTATAAAGTACCCCTCAGCCTCTGAAGCTCCAGGGAAAATAGCCCCAGCCTATTCAGTATCACCCTATAGATCATACCCTCGAATCCTGGCAACATCCTTGTAAATCTTTTCTGAACCCCTTCAAGTTTCACAACATCCTTTCTATAGCAGGTGCACAAGACAAATATGGCAAAAGACTGAAATATTCAGACATGATAGTGGGCAGTACACAAGACAAACAGAATCTGAAAGAAGAGAACAACAAAGACAAAGATATAGAAAGAATTGAGACTGGGGACAAGAGGGATTAGAGAGATTTAGATGAACTACTCATTAGACAACATGGAGTCATAGAGATTAACAGCATGGAAACAGACCCTTCAGCCCAACTCATCATGCCGACCAGATATCCCAACCCAAACTAATCCCACCTGCTGGCACCATATCCCTCCAAACCCTTCCTATTCGTATACCCATCCAGAAGCCTTTTAAATGTTGCAATTGTACTAGCCTCTACCACATCCTCTGGCAGCTCGTTCCATACACGTACTACCTAAGGGACGACAAAGGTTGTCCCTTAGGTCTCTTTTATATCTTTCCCCTCTCACCCTAAACCCAAGCCTTCTAGTTCTGGACTCCCCAACCCCAGGGAAAAGACTTTGTCTATTTATCCTATCCATGTCCCTCATGATTTTATAAACCTCTTTAAGGTAACCCCTTAGCCTCCGACGCTTCAGGGAAAACAGACCCAGCCTGTTCAGCCTCTCCTATTAGCTCAAATCCTCCAACCCTGGCAACATCCTTGTACATCTTTTTCTGAACCCTTTCATGTTTCACAACATCTTTCCAATGGGAAGGAGACCAGAATTGCACGCAATATTCCAACAGTGGCTAACCAATGTCCTGTACAGCTGCAACATGACCTCCCAACTCCTGTACTCAATACTCTGACCAATAAAGGAAAGCAATCCAAATGCCTTCTGCAGTATCCTATCCAACTGCGAATCCACTTTCAAAAAGTTATGAACCTGTACTCCAAGGTCTCTTTGTTCAGCAACATTCCCGAGGACCTTACCATTCAGTGTAGAAGTTCTGCTAAGATTTGATTTCCCAAAATGCAGCACCTCGCATTTATCTGAATTAAATTCCATCTGCCACTTCTCAGCCCATTGGCACATCTGAGCAAGATCCCGTTGTAATCAGAGATAACCTTCTTTGCTGTCTACTACACTTCCAATTCTGGTGTCATCTGCAAACTTACTAACTATACCTTTTATGCTCACATGCAAATCATTTATATAAATGATGAAAAGTAGTGGAGCCAGCACTGATCCCTGTGGCATTCCACTGGTCACAGGCCTCCAGTCTGAAAAACAACCCTCTAACACCAGCCTCAATCTTCTACCCTTGAGCCAGCTCTGTATCCAAATAGCTAGTTCTCCCTGTATTCCATGAAATCGAACCTTGCTAACCAGTCTCCCATGGGGAACCATGTCGAACGCCTTACTGAAGTCCATATAGATCATGTCCATTGCTCTGCCCTCATCAATCCTCTTTGAATTTTTTGAAGAAGTAACAATCAAGTTTGTGAGACATGATTTCCCATGCACAAAGCCATGTTGACTATCCCTAATCAGTTCTTGCCTTTACAAATACAGGTACATCCTGTCCCTCAGGATTCCCTCCAACAACTTGCCCACCATCAATGTCAGGCTCACTGGTTTATAGTTCCCTGGCTTGTCCTTACCACCTTTCTTAAACAGTGGCACCACATTATCCAACCTCCAGTCTTCCGGCACCTCACCTGTGATGACTGATGATACAAATATCTCAGTAAAGGCCCACAAAGTTCTAGGATGCACCTGATCAGGTCCTGGGGATTTATCCACTTTTGTGTGTTTCAACACATCCAGCACTTCCTTCTCTGTAATATGGACATTTTTCAAGCTGTCACCATCTATTTCCCTACTTTCTATGTCTTCCATGTCCTTTTCCACATTAAATATTGATGCAAAATACTTGTTTAGTATCTCCCCCATCTCCTGTGGCTCCACACAAAGGCTGCCTTGCTGATCTTTGAAGGGCCCTATTCTCTCCTTAGTTACCTTTTTGTCCTTAATGTATTTGCAAAAACCTTTGGATTCTTCTTAACTCTATTTGCCAAAGCTATCTCATGTCCCTTTTTTGCCCTCCTGATTTCTCTCTTATGTGTACTCCTACTACCTTTATAATCTTCTAAGGATCCAATCAATCTATCCTGTCTATAGCTGACATATGCTTCCTTCTTTTTCTTAACTAAACCCTCAAATTCTTTAGTCATCCAGCATTCCCTACCCCTACCCACCTTTCCTTTCACTCTAACAGGAATATATTGTCTCTGGATTCTCGTTAACTCATTTCTGAAGGCTTTCCATTTTCCAGCCGTCCCTTTACCTATGAACATCAGCCCAATCAGCTTTCGAAAGTTCGTGCCTAATAACGTCAAAATTGGCCTTCCTCCAATTTAGAACTTCAACTTTTAGATCTGTTCTATCCTTTTCCATCACTTTTTGAAAACTAATAGAGTTATGGTCACTGGCCCCAAAGTGTTCCCTCACTAACACCTCAGCTGCCCTACCTTATTCCCCAAGAGTAGGTCAAGTTTTGCACATTCTCTAGTAGGTACATCCACATACTGAATCAGAAAATTTTCTTGTACACACTTAACAAATTCCTCTTCATCTAAACCCTTAACACTATGGCAGTCCCAGTCTATGTTTGGAAAGTTAAAATCCCCTACCATAACCACCCTTTTATTCTTACAGATAATGGAGATCTCCTTGAAATTTGTTTCTCAATTTCCCTCTGACTATTAGGGGGTCTATAATACAATCCCAATAAGATGATCATCCCTTTCTTATTTATCAGTTCCACCCAAATAACTTCCCTGGATGTATTTTCGGGAATATCCTCCCTCAGTACAGCTGTAATGCTATGCCTTATCAAAAACACCACTCCCCCTCCTCTCTTGCCTCCCTTTCTATCCTTCCTGTAGCATTTGTATCCAGAAACATTACGCTGCCAGTCTGTTCATCCCTGAGCCATGTTTCTGTAAATGCTAAGTGTTGTGGAAATTAAATCGACTTGACTCAATTTTTAGCAAGAGCAAAGAAAGCATCTTTGTTTTAAATCCTGCAGGGTTGACTCATTACACTAAGCCAGACGCCTCAATGCAAGGAGTACTGAACATTGTACAGATGCTTGCCTTATAGCGTTCCTTATCATACTTTCAAGGGCAAAGACTGGGGGAAACTCAAGTTGTTATCCTCTCATCTCCTAGTCCTAGTCATAACAGTTGATCAGCTTTCGCTGAGTTCGACTATCGCAAGGTAGAATTGAACGTTTACAGAATTCAAACAGAGATAAGCTAACTGCACATCTTCATCAAAGCATCGTTTACAAAGCTCAGTACAGCATTGAATTCAATTAAAGCATTCTCTTTTAAATTTCACAGTAAATGGATAATTTTCCATTACACTAAGATATCCCAGTCCCATGTTCCTAACCATGCTCTGAGTTCATCTGCCTTCCCTGTTCGGGCTCTTGCTTTGAAATAAATGCAGTTTAATTTTGTTTAATTCAGATTAAAGAAATTGATTTATATATTTTAAATTGTGATTTTACTTTTAATTAGTGGATCTCATATGTTGCCATCCACAAAATGTCAGGATAAAGCAAACCTCTTTCATTCCAATAGTGATAATGTAGTTAAAAGGATGGGGCTGTCTGCAGGTTCTAGATCTTAGGAAGCTCGATCTAGTGATTATGTAGCTGCAGATCTGTGGGATGGCTCAAGTGATATGCTTTGTTGATTATGTTATACAAGTTAAAAAAACAAGTTACGATGGCAAGGAAAATATTGCAAGAAGCAAAAGGAACAAGAAATCTTAGCAAAAGTTAAAAAGAAGCCTGTGATATGGGGCTAAGTAAAGGGATTGAGACATCAACAAGAACTTCTATTTATATCACACCTTTAATGTTGTAAATCATCATAAGGAACTTCATACGTGAATTATCAAACAAAATTTGTCATGGAGACAAGTAAGCAGATATTAGAGAAGGTGAAAGAGGTTGGTTTTACAGAGTGTCTTAAAAGAGGAAAGAAAAGGAGACAGGTCTTTTTGAGGGAATTGTTAGGATTTTCAGGGGAAACACTGGAGAGGGTAGCGTCTTCAGCTGCTGAAGACAGTCATTAATGGCAGAGTGATTAAAATGTGAGTTGTTTGAGAGCCTTGATTTGAAGGAATCCTTTTTTTTTTAAAAAGAGAGAAGAACAGTTAGATCCATGAAACATTTCTATCAAAAAGACAGAAAAAAGCAGAATTGAAGGGAAGGACGATCGGGCAAGTAACTCTTCCATGTTTACTACTGTCCAATAGGAACATCAGGAATGTAGGCAGCTAATGGAGCTGCCTGAATCATGATGTGGCATTAGTTGGTCTGACAATTTGAAGCTTCTTGTCAAGCATTTATGAAGCTCCATCTTGCAGAAGAAATGTAAGATCCAGTGGTGATCTTCAAATAAAGGTGTAAAATACACATCACAAATTTAACATAAATTACAATGAATAAAACTGAATCATTTACCTGTAGTTTTCTTCTTGTAATTGATCTAACTGAAGCTGGAAGTTAAAGTATTTCTTGCCAGCTAGGCTGTGTGGATCATCAAATGCATCCAATTGGTTTATCCTCTCTGTCATAAGGTCGTATTCGGCCAATAAGCTATTTCTTTCTTCTTGCAGCGTAGAAACCTAGAAGCAGAGATTCATATACTTATGCTACCTTATCAAATTGGATTTAAAATACACATTCCCAGCATCTGATTCCACTTATTCACAGAAACATTGCATTCATGGTCAATGGGACCTTGTGGTCAGTTTCCATTGCACAGAAAGGAAGTTTCTGGAGACTGTTGTTGTTAGCCCAGTGATTTTTCAATTTTTCCTCATACCTAGGAAATTACATAACTGCAGGGAATGTGGTTCCTCGTCATGATGCTGTAGGCATTGTTATGTAGGGTAGTTTGGATGAACCAACTGGTCTTTTCCCACTCTGTTTTCAGATGAAAACAATCTTGTACTCAATTAATCAACTTTATTCCTTCACACTGCCTCCAAAATATATTTTTAGGCAAATCGGCAAGTACAATTAAAGTTTATGTGCTATTTGCATGAGTCAGCACAAGCTGATGTCACCTCTGGTCAGAATGTAATAGGGACCTGAATGGCCAGAGCTATACTGAGGATTGTCGCCAAATAGCAGAAATCCTGCAAGGTGAAAACTTAAGGTTGGGGGCAACCCGCTGCATTTTTCAACTAAGTACAAAGGTCAGGGCAAGTTTCTCAGTAGGCAATGGTAATTTGCCTATTAAAAGGATTACTGCAGCTGTTGTTTGCAAACTTCACCTTATTAAAATGCAACTTCCTATTTGACCACATGCTGTGAAAAAAAATTAAATGCTGTGCAGTCTGATATGGAAGTCAGAGTGTGGTATCTGCTGACTTCAGATCACTGCTTACTCCAAAGGACTTCCAAATTGGACTGCGGACACCAATATTTCAGGACATGCTACATGGGCCCTGACCATGTGTTCGTGTGTGCACACTTACACTCTAAACCTCTGAGAAACTTCAGCCACATCTCCGATCCACTGTTAGCAGACTTCAGTATTTTGATGCTGCATCTTGGGCTACCCTGGCAACTTCATTGTAATACTGCTTCAAGGGGACTGTGCACTCAAGGACATGTCCCAGCTTGTGGACTGGACCAGGCTGTCTCATGCTTTCAGTGCTGAATTGCCATTTCTTGCAGGCATGATGTAGGAAGCTTGATAAGGTTGTCAGCAGTCCTCAGTTAAGACAAGGGATATAGCCTTTGCTCAGAGGATCTTAGCACAGTCAGTCAAGAGTCAAAGTCAAGAGGGGCCTCTGATATTAGTCTGGGGGGAGAAGGTAGAGGAGGGGGATGATTAGGCATTGTCAGTCAGAGTCAGATTCCTCGATGTACAAGGAATAAGAAACTGAATGCCTGACAACCCAATGCCCAGCTCAATTATTTCTGCCCAACTCTGGGCTGGAATGAGAGAGAGAGGCAGGTATTAAAAGGGGATGAAATTGGGTGGCACAGATGTTACTGTTGGAGCAGGTGGGCAAATGCCCCAAGTGAGTACACAGCATAGAGAACATGCAGGGTTAGTGATGTTGGGGTTTGGGGTTGGGCTGATGAAGGGCCAGATGAGGTGCTGTAACTGCATGGCAGACCCCACTTTGGTTCACAGTGACCACATCTGTAGCAAGTCTTGGTTGCTTTAGGAACTCAGTCTCAGAGTTGATGAGCTGGAGTCTGAACTTTGAACACTGACACATTAGGTTAGGGTGAGTAACCTGGATGCTGTGATCCAGGAGACAGTCACAGCCCTTAGATTAACTACCGTGAATTCTGTCAGTGGTCACAGACAGGAGGGTGTGACTACAAGCAAGGCAGGTCAAGGGATCCAGGAGGTAATGCTGAAGGAACCTCTGCCCTTGAGCTTGACTTAAGTTTCAGATTGTTGCTCCCTGTCTGGGTAAGAGTGGGGGCTGTAGGGAGGATGAGCAAACTGACCAAAACACCATGATACAGGGAGCCATTCATAAGGAGGGTGAATAGAGAAATGTAGTCGTAATTAGGGACAGCACAGTCAGAGGAATAGATACTGTGCTCTGTGGCCAGGATCAAGAATCCCGAAGGCTGCATTGTCTGTCTGGTGCCTGGTTTCTAGATATCTCACCTCAGCTGCAGAATGACTAGGGGTGGGAGGGTGAAGATCCAGTTGTCACCCACATAGGTATCAATGATATAGGTAGAAAAAAGAAAAGTGGTTCTGTTTAGGGAATATGAACAACTAGGTGCTAAATTAAAAGGCAGAACCACAAACGTAATAAGTCTTGGATTATTGCCTGAGCCGCTAGCAAATTGGCACAGGATCAACAAGATTAAAGAGGTAAATGAGTGGCTTAACAATCGCCGAGAGAAAAACAGGTTTGAATTCATAGGACATTGGCATGAGTATTGGAGAAAGAGGGAGTTGTTCTGACGGGACAGTCTCCACCTGAATCATGCATGGACTCAAGTCCTGGCAAATCACATAACTAGGGCTGTGGATAGGGCTTTAAGCTAAATAGTGCAGCGGGCTCGGGCAAGGGAGGGTGGGGGTTCTGTTGCATTGACAACTATAGACAAAGTTAAAGTGGTGGGGAGATGCTCAGCAGAGATTTTTTTTAAAGTTACCACAAAAAGTAATAGGACAGACAGTATGGAAAGGGTCAGGAACCTAACGTCAGGCATAACAGATAAGAGGACAACTATGAGAAAGAGGGCAGTCAATGCAAGACTGACATCATCGTAGTGGTGGCATCGACAGCTGCTCAGATGTCAGCAATGGTTCAATGGGTTACACTCATACATTTGCTCAGGAAGGTTGTGGACTCTGATATTTCAGTTGATTCCAAGATGGTGGTGGCATTCGGGAACTGGGCCCAGTAGCAAATGATGGCACTGTGAGCATGGCGACTTCCACACTGGTGGGACATAGGGGGAAAGGCATAGGTTATGGCATTGGCAGATTCAGGGCAGGCTGTTATTGAGCGTGGCTCGTGACTTGGTGGCTGCAGAAGTGAGGGCGATTTGGACATTTTCTTTTCCTTTCATTCCTGTTCTTTTAATTTCTGCTAGGTTTTAAAATCTAACTACTGTATTCTAAAATGACACCGGGGTGTGGTGACACTGTACACTTTTCATTGTACTCTTGTACTTGGGTATTTGTGACAATAAAATCTATTCTAAGCCTAAATGCCTGCAGTACATGCAACACAAATGGACTACAATGTGGGAAAGTGTGTGAGGTTATGCACTATGGCATGAAGAACAGAGGCAAGAACCAATTTCTGAACAGGGAAAGGCTTTGGAAATCTGAAGGACAGAGGGATTTGGAAGTCCTAGTTCAGCAATCTCTTAAGGTTAACATGCAGGTTCAGTTGGCAGTTAGGAAGGTAAATGTAAAGTCAGCATTCATTTCAAAGTTAGATTACAAGATTAGAGAAATACTTCTGAGGCTGTATAAGGCTCTGGTCATACCGCATTTGGAAATATTATGACCAGTTTTGGGCCCCTTATCTAAGGAAGGATGTGCTAGCATTGGAGGGGTCCAGAGGAGGTTTACAAGAAAGAGGTTTAGAAGGATGATGGAGAGACCTTTATTAAAGTTACAGAATATGGATCTAGGTTTGCTCGCTGAGCTGCAAGGTTCATTTTCAAATGTTTTGTCACCATACTAGGTAACATCTTCAGTGAGCCTCCAGACGAAGCACTGCTGATGTTTCCTGCTTTCTACTTATATGTTTGGGTTTCCTTGGATTGGCAACGTCATTTCCTGTTTTTCTTTGGAAAACTAGCCACCAGGATGCATGAACATCAACTAGCCACAAAACGTCATGATCCTCTCTCACTAGTATCCTTACATACAGAAAAGGAAGGACACCACTTCAACTGGGACAACACATCCATCCTAGGACAAGCCAAACAGAGACACGCACGAGAATTCTGAAGCATGGCATTCCAACCGGCACTCTATCAACAAAGCCATTAACTTGGACCCTATTTACCATGCCCTGAGAAAAAAAAACAAGAAATGACATCACCAATGGAAATGACGTCACCAAAGGAAATGATACCACCAATCCAAGGAAACCCAAACATATAAATAGAAAGCAGGAAACACGAGCAGTGCTTTGTCTGGAGGCTCACTGAAGATGTTACCCAGTATGGTGACAAAACGTCTGAAAATGAACCTTCCAGGTCAGTGAGCAAACCTACATCCAGAATCTCAACCTGAACTACAAATCTTCTCAAAACCAAAGTTACAGAATACTGATACCCTGGATAGAGTGCATGTGAAGAAAATGTTTCCAATCATAGGAAAGACTAGGACCCAAGAGCACAGCCTCAGAATGAAGGGACATTTTAGAACTGAGATAGAGAGTGGTAAATCTGTGGAACTCATTGCTGTGCAGGGCTATGGAGGTCACAGTCTTGAGCATATTTAAGACCAAAATAGATAGGTTCTTGATTAGTAAGGGGATCTGGAGTTAAGGGAAGAAGGCAGGAGAATGATGTCGAGAAACAGGTCAACCATAGTTGAATGGTGGAGCAGGCATTAGCCAAATGGCCTAATTCTGCTCCCTATATCTCATGGTCATATGGTCACACAGAGTGGAGAAAGTCATTGACCTGCTTCCTGAAGTGTTGTGTGTTTCTCTAGATGGCTGACCAGGTGGCAAGTCCAGATCAGGTTGGCATGGTCTGGCAATGTGGCCTCCTCTTCTGTTGTGGAATGAAGAATTCATCACAACAGTGCACAAATCCATCCAGAAAGACCTTCAGGCCTCTGCTTGGAAAGGGGAATATTCAATTTATTTTGTTTGCCACATCTGGAGCAAATGGCAGGAATTGTGCAGGACAGCTCAGGATTAACACTGCTTCACCAGGTCCATAACAACCTTTTAGAGATAATGCTAGTGCCAGGGATGTTAGTTGATCCTGGAACAGGTGAGTTGTTCTATAAATAATATGTGGCTAGAATTGGCTAAGTGGGGTGCCACATGAGCAAATATGGTTAGATATGGTTAGATCTCTCATTAGATCTCATGACAAGTAATGCTACAAAAACAAAAATCAATAAAACTATCATTTAGCCAGAAATAAAACATGATGTAGCCCAATATAACAGAAAAGGACTTCACTAATAAATCTATTTGACTGGAACTACACTTTAAACAGTAGACATCCTCAGCTAATCAATAATAATAGAATTCTTTTAAAAAATCATCCCTCATAAAAGTGGCATTTTTTGTATTAGTTAAACACAATGAACTAACATAGTTCTTTATGAAGAAAATCATGAAGGTAAAGGATCCAATTCTGTCATATGATAATCATCTATTAAAGGAATGTGACTAAGATCATTTTAACACCGTATTCAGTGAAATGCACTTAATCCAAATGATAACACACACAGCTAATGTTGCTTATAAATGAATCACTTGGAGGTGCTAGTGTTGGACTGGGATGGACAACATTAAAAATCACACAACACCAGGTTATAGTCCAACAGGTTTATTTGGAAGCACTAGCTTTCGGAGCACTGTTCCTTCATCAGGTGATTGTGGAGGTTAAGAAGGGCTTGTGCCCGAAACATCGATTCTCCTGTTCCTTGGATGCTGCCTGACCTGCTGCGCTTTTCCAGCAACACATTTTCAGCACAGAATTTATAGCCAAAGGAGTCCAGTGTCATGGAGATGTGATACAGTAAATAATCTTAGATTAAAACTTTCATTTCTAAAATGGATATGCTGGTTTCTGTTCTTTGATATGTAAATCCAGAATTTATTTTAAATTACATTCCCAAGATAACTCAGCTTTTTAAACAATAGGTGTGAAGTCTGTCTGTCAGACTGACAAATCCTCTGTATAGTTTTAGAGTTTTACATGGATTCATGCAGTTTTGGACCAAAATAAAATGTAATTCTGCAAAAACAAATTCACCCCATAAGCTTACATGTGTGTAGGTATGTAGGTATTGGCACACTGGAGACAATGAAGAATTTCGCAATATCATGACCCACTGGGGTAAAATGGGCTCCACTACTAACTACAAGTCTAATTCTCTTATAAACTCACTCTCACAGATACAGATAAACAAATCAGGAAAACAAATTATTAGTGGAGATAAGAGCAAACATAATAGTCTTTGCTTCCTGGTTCTGGTTGAAATGATTCTTCTTTGGCTGGCCAAGCCCCTAGTTCAGAAGTCTCTCTCTCTCTCTCTCTCACTCTGGAAGCTTCCATTAGTTTGTAGGATGTACAGAGTGACTGATTCAATTGGAAAATGCCTCTGATTTAGCAAATCAAAAGGTACAGCTCAAAGCAACTGCTACAAGAAAGGTAACTTGTTTTCTTAGGGTGTAAATTGAGTTTCTGACTGCAGAAAACAGGCAATTTCAGAGCTGGGAGATGATCCATACACTTATTTTTCCCTTCTCCATTTCTGCAACTTGTTTCCAGCTCCAAGCTGCTCAAGAACCAATCACACAGCTGTTCACAGGCAAAAGATCTCTAGCATTGACAACTACTACTAGTCCACAGATTAATCAACTTGTTGTCAAGAGCTGCATGAGGACACACCTCACCTGCAATCTGAAAATTTAGTTACTGCTTGTTCAAGCAGTTGTTACAACTCCAGCCAAAGAATCAGGTTACTGGTTTTCAAAACTACAGCCACCCGTATAAAACACTGGATTTCAGAACAGATTTTTTTTCTCATTTCAGTTCCCAGTTTTTAAAAACATGAAAATGAAATGCAGTCCTGACAGTTGTTCACATTTGTTTTTCGAGAGAGAACCCTTCCAAACGTTGAAAATGGTTCACATTTTCCAGGATTTTGCCTTTTGATCTTAATCAACAGTTACACTCATTTCATATAAAAATGGAGAGACAGGACCTTTTAGTGGCCAAGTTTTTAAATGACCCAGGAATCTTGACAAGTTGGTGCCCTGCCATGCCCAGAACCCCCAAGGGTGTTCAAAGGATATGTCACAGGCCAACAAATGACCACTTAAGGACCTCTGTTCCCCCATCACTGGCATTTTACCCATAGCAGGGGAGGTCCAAGTCATGTGGCAAGACAGGCAGCTTTAGCAGATCATATTGAAGCGTTGCAGTCCTGCCATATCCAGTCGGAAATGGTGATGATCTATTAACCAACTCACTGGAGGAAGTGGCTCCAGAAATATACCATCCTCATTACTGAAAGAGCCAAGCACATCAGCACAAATGGTAGAAGCATCGCAGAAATCTTCAGCCAGAGGTAACAAGAGGATAATCCATCTTGGCCTCTGCAAAGCTATCTAGCATCACAGATGTCAGTCGTCAGCCAATTCGAGCTGGAGGCATTAGATACTGTAAAGGCTATGGGCCCTGGAAGCATTTGGCAATAGTATTGACAACTTGTACTCCAGAACTTGTCATACTCCTAGCCAAGTTGTTCCAGTACAGCTTCAACACTCGACACTAAAAATAGACAAATTTAGCCCGGCCAATTGCCACCCCATCAGTCTACTCTCAATCATCAGTAAAGTGATGGGAGGTGCCATTAACAATGCTATCAAGCAGCACCAGCACAGCAATAAACTTGAACAGTGATGCCCAGTTTGGGTTCTGCCAGCGCCACTCAGCTCTTGACCTCATTACTAACATGGTTCACAAAGAGGTGAATTCCAGAGGGGAGGTAAAAATGACAGATCTTGACATCAAAGCCGCTTTTGACCAAATACGACATCAAGGTCTCTTAGTAAAATTGGAGCCAATGCGAATCAGGGAGCAATCTCTCCAATTGTTGGAATCATACCTGGCACATTTATCTCCAACAAACACATCCACTTTCCAGTCATCTCAGCTCCAGAACATCTCTACAGGAATTCCTCAGGTTAGTGTTCTAAGCCCAACTATCTTCAGTTGCTTCATCAATGATCCTCCCTCCATCAAAAAGGTCAGAAGTGGGCATGTTCACCAATAATTGCAAGCTATTCAGCAACCAGTGTCACATGTTTCGATTCTGATCTCCAGCATCTGTCGTCCTTACTTTCTCCTAGACTCTGTAACATTACTGCGAAATCTCTTCCAATGATGCCCAGCTTGAAGTAGTTCTCCTTCTCCGTCCACAAGGATCTCAGTGAGTCTCTCTCTTCTCTCACTGCATCCCCCAGGTCATTTCCTCTGCCCTGAAGCTCATGAGCCACGTCCTGAAGCAGACCTACTACAACAGCTACGTCTCCTTCTTGAAGTATACCACCTATCCGCTCCACCCTCCACTCTGACCTATCACCATCATCCCCTATCTGCATCCATCTATTGCCTTTCAAGCTACCTCACCCCCACCCTCCTATTTATTCTCTCAGTGCTCCCCCACCACATTCCTGGTGAAGGGCTTATGTCTGAAACATTGATTCTCCTGCTCCTTGGATGCGGCCTGACCTGCTGTGCTTTTCCAATGCCACACTTTGACCATTCGCAATGCCTCAGGTACTGAAGCAGTCTATGTCCAAAAACAATAAGACCTGGATAATATCCACGTTTGGACTGAAATGTTGCAACAATACCACACAAATGACAGGCAATGACCATCTCGAATAACAGACAATCCACCAACCATGCCTTGACATTCAACGAATTACCATCAATGAATCCATGACTATCTGTATCCTGGGTGGCTTATTATTAATTAGAAAATCAACTGGACTTACCATATAAAAGGCAGTGACTACAAGAACAGGCCAGAGGCTAGGAATATTAAATCAGGTAACTCACCTCTGACTTCACAAAGCCTGTTCACCCCCTACAAGACAGAAGTCAGGAGTGTGATAGAACACTCCCCACTTGCCTAGCTGAGTGCAGCTCTGACAACACTTAAGAATTTTGACAGAGGACAAATCAGCCCATTTAACTGGCACTACAGTCATTCCCTCCACACCAATGACACTCAGTAGCAGCAGTATGTACCATCTACAAAATGCACTGCAGAAATTTGCAAAGGTTCCTGAGACAGCAACTTTCAAACCCACAGCTAATTCTTCCTAAAAGGACAAGGGTGACAGTTACCAGGGAATGCCATTACCTGCAAGTTCCCCTCCAAGACACTCACCATCCTGATTTGGAAATATTTTGCTATTCCTTCAATATCGCTGTGTCAAAATCCTTGAATACCATGTCTAACAGCATTGTGGGTCTACCTACAGCACATGGACTGCAGTGGACCAAAAGGCCAGCTAACCACTCCCTTCTCAAGGGCAACTAGGGATGGGCAATAAATGCTAGTCAGCCAGCGGTGCCCATGTCCCATGAGTGAGTGAAACAAGCTATGCAGGATGCCTTTGACACCTAATTCACCCACCATAAAATTTAAATCAATGAGAACAAAGCAGGAAGGTTTGATGATGGAATGCCATCTGCCTTTAAACCTGCCATCAGGGGATCTAGAATCCAGCCCGCTGTCTAAACCAGTGCTCATGAAATAAAAAGCCTGGAACGTCATTTCACAGCTCAATCCCTGACTGAAATGTTTATTTTTCCAGGTGCAGCTTTGAAATCATGGTAGGTCATTATCAACACATGTAAGTTAAAACCAAAATAAATTACAGAACAATTCAGCTGGGATAAAAAAAAAACACACAAACAAAAATGGTAGGCTTTGGAATGAGAAGGATAAAATCTCAATTACTTATTTTTCTGATATGTTGACCTTAGGTTCAAACATTTTTAGTTTTCACATCCATAAAAGATAGGGTTACACAATCAGGTTCTACAGGAAGTTTATTATAATCTCCCTATTTAGAAAAATGCTGATCAAGAGTATACTTTTACTTAAATAAATTAAAACCAGGTGAATATTCCAGGTAATTTTGAGGCATAACATTTTTATCAGAAACCTTTTTTTCCACTTTATTTAAGGTCTATAAATGTTTGTGAAAAATGATGGAGGAAGAATCAATATGTGGTGTGACCTGTGTCTCCATGAGTATGTGAATTGATAGGGCACGGAGAAAAGAAATTTACAATTTGCAGAAACTATAAAGGACATTACAAACACAAAGGCTGCTAATCTTCTCCTCAATCACTCCAATCATTTGTTTGGGATAAGAGCTTTCTTTTACAAAATTAAGAGTTTTCAGTAAGGTTATAATATAGATTTCTAACATGATTCCTATTTATCAAATAATTTGCCACTAAGGAGTTCTACTTATTAGATTTTACTACTTTCGAACAGCTTTACAGTGATGCAATCACAAAATCCAGATTTAAATGGCATTCTCTTAGCTCATTTTTAAAAGCATATTGTTAATCATAATTAATTAACTACAACAGAAGATAAACCTTGCACAGTTTTAAATTTACCGTTGGAAGCTTTTCACGTTAATAATCACTTTTGTAAATCATAACATTTCAATCTGAAAACCATGACATCATTGCACCAACTCAACTTTTATTGCAAGCTTATTTATCACACCAAGTGACAGGGGGAAAATTTAAATTTGAAGATGAGGTATGTTGTTGGAAGCACATGGGGAAAAATTCACTTTAAAAAAAAAATGTTCTGCCCAGTTTTAGAACTTCCTCCTCCTGTGTGAAGACCCCACAACCCCTCCATCCTGATGGAGATCAAGAGATATGTTAAAAAGGCAATAAGCCAGGCTAAATTGCCCATAGTGTTAGGTAAGGGGTAAATGTAGGGGTATGGGTGGGTTGTGCTTCGGCGGGTCGGTGTGGACTTGTTGGGCCGAAGGGCCTGTTTCCACACTGTAATCTAATCCAATCTACAGGAAATGGAATAAAACAGTTTGAATTGAAACACCCTGCCTCTATACACAAGGCAATGAAACTGCCCAGTTGTACTCAAATTTCACCTAATAGGGCATTATGCCACTCCTCTTGCCATTGTGATTGAATAAACCAATGCCATATTTTTGTACTGCTTATATAAAATATCAATTGTAAAACTAAATAAATAAATAGTCTACTTGACAATTCCCAAATCATTTCCAAAATATTCTTTTTGGTTACAAACATTAAGTAACTTTATCATGTGACAGAAATTTTTTGAAAATAGTTCAGCATCTATATATAATAAATAAATACATGAAATGTATATCTTATAATAGCAATTGTAAGGAAAATCAATTGGCATATTTGATACTTGCTGAAAAATAAATGTTTTGCAGTCATTCAACATCTAATCCACATTTATAAACATTATTATACAAAGAAAACCATCATATATCAAAAAGTAAACATTAAAAATCAGGAGACTTTTAAAACAAAGGTATTAGAAAAACAAAAGGAAACTGGCTTCCAATTATCTTGCGAACTCTCAGGGCTACGTCCCATGTAGCATAATGTCTCTGTCCCTGTAGAAGCTCCTCATTACATGATGAGCACTTGATGCCCTTGCAACAGATGGCAAAGATCTGCTGATTCAGATCCATGATATCAGAATTTGACAATCATTCTGATGTCAGCTCCTGATCACCCTGGCCTAATTTCTTATATGCAAGGTCATGAAAAACATGACATTTTGAAATTAGATTTCTGAAAAACCTTCCAAAGTGTAAGGGTTATTTAGATGTATCACAGTCATGTCACTATAATACCACCAGGGATTCGCTAGTGCAGCAATCGTTGGGAAGAGCATTCTTCATTCTCAAGAGTGTTAACGTGAGCACTCTTTGTGAACATTGAGGCAAGACGTGGTAGAGAGGGTAGCCTCACTTGCAAAACATCTTTCCTCTTTTCTTTATTTCAGCCAAACAAGTTAGTTTAAAGGATTCCTAAGAGTAAACACTTGAGAACTATTAAGTAGTACTTGGGGTTAAAAAATATTAGTAACTGCACCCTGCGCCTAAGGCGGCTCGTGCAGCATGTCTCAATGACGACTGCCCAGTGGCCCTAATGTCGGTGGTCATGAAATGCTTTGAGAGGCTGGTCATGGCATTAATCAACTCCCGCTTCCCCACTACTCTTGACCCACTCTAATTTGCCTATCGGACTATCAGATCCATGTCAGATCCCATATCACTTGCTCTTCACTCCTCCCTAGAACATCTTGACACCAAGAACAGCTATGTAAGAATCTGACTTATTGACTACAGATCAGCCTTCAACACTATTATCCCTTCGAGACTGATTAGTAAACTTAATGATCTCAGACTAAGCCCCACTCTGTGTAACTGGAGCCTCAGTTTTCTGACCCACAGGCCATAATCGGTGAAGATTGGGGACAATATTTCATCCTCACTAACACACAATACTGGAGCCCCCCAAGGTGCATACTCAGCTCCCTACTGTATTCACTGTAAACCCATGACTGCGTTGCCAAAACCCAGACTAACGCCATTTACAAGTTTGCTGATGACACCACCATAATCAGTTGAATCTCAGATGGCGATGAAACAGACTACAGACGGGAGGTGGAAGACCTTGAAAAAGGGTGCACTGAGAACAACCTAGCTCTCAGTGCCCGCAAAACCAAGGAACTCATTATTGACTTTCGGCAGGATGTTACCTACACATCCTGCACCCCCTACACATCAACAGCACAGAGGTGGAACGAGTGGAGTGTGTCAAGCTCCTGGGAGTGGTCTTCCATGACAAGCTTTCTTGGACTCTTCATGTGGATGCACTGGTTAAAAAGGCCCAACAATGTCTCTTCTTCCTCGGGCAGCTGAGGAAATTTGGCATGACAGCGAATACCCTCGCCAATTTTTATACGTGTGCCATCGAGAGCATTCTGTCTGAATGTATCACTACCTGGTATGGCAATGAAGATCCATTCAAGATCGGAGACAGTCACAGAGAGTGATGAACTCAGCCTGGACAATCACAAAGGCCAACCTCCCATCTATAGAATTTATCTACCAAGCCGCTGTCAAGGAAAGGCTGCCAGCATTCTCAATGATCCATCCCACCCTGGCAATGTTTTTCTACAACCTCTACCATTGGGGCGAAGGTACATAAGCTTGAACACAGGCACCAGCTGGTTTTGCAACAGTTTCTACCCTACTGTTGTTAGAATACCAAATGGACTCACAAAAGCTTAACAGTCGCCTGTACTTGTGTTTTTGCTATTTACCTATTATTTACTTATCTATGGCTATTTAACTCTGTGATCTGCCTGTATTGCTCACAATACAAAGCTTTTCACTGTGCCTCGGTACACGTGACAATAAATTCAATTCAATTCAATTCAACCCACTACAAGGACTTGTGAAAGTTTAAGTGCCAGAACGAAACTAAATAAATTATAAAAAGGACATTTTAAAGATGAACACATTAGGCATTTTAAGTGTGTGGTTCTTTTAAAAATTTCCCACTGCAGGTCCTCCTAAGGCTTTGTCTCAATTTCACTAAGTGTGCTACAGACTCAAATATTAGCATAACTACAGGCCAGAATACAGTGCAGTTCCCACTTTGTCCTTTTCAGATACACTCATAAAACTACTGCTTGCTTTGAACAGTCAGGACAAACATCCACTCCATATTCACCCCAAAGATCAAAGGAGCTGTAATCCACCAGACTTAATTTCCACCAAACGTCTGTAGCTCTGCATCCAATTATTGCTCTAAATCAAGACAGAGTTAGACAGAAATCATTCCTTTTAAATTCAATGCACTGAATTGACAGAACAATTAAACTCCTGACAATGTGGAAATAGGTCCTTTGGTCCAACCAGTCTACATCGAACCTCTGAAGTGTAACCCACTCAGACCCATTTCCCTCTGACTAATGCACCTAACACTAGGGGCAATTTAGCATGGCCAATTCACCTAACCTGCACATCCTTGGACTGTGGGACGAAACCAGAGCCCAAGGGGAAAGTCCATGCAGACACAGGGAGAATGTGCAAACTCCATACAGACAGTCGCCTGAGGCTGGAATTGAACCTGGGACCCTGGTGCTGTGAGGCAGCAATGCTAACCACTGAGCCACTGGGCCGCCCCAAGTAACTACAATACTGACTACCATACCTCATGTAAAATACCAATTTGTAAAAAAAGGCATATGATTAATTGGAAAATATTTTTGATAGTTTTCAACAAATTTCCGTATAACAGGAGCTTCAACTCAAGATACATAATCACCATAACAGACAACAAATCACTTTTAACCAAGTTGAAGAGAAAAAAATATCAAGCCTGAAAGCAAAGAAATATATTATTACATGCAGCACTCACCCAAATGGAAACCATCCCTATGTGCTTGTTTAATAGAGGTGATCTCGAAATCAAGTATGTTACCGAAAAAAAAACAGAGAATCCACAATGGGACCAGTTTACATAACTGTATTCTATAAAATGTAATATAGTCATAGAGATGCACAGCACGGAAACAGACCCTTCAGTCCAACTTGTCCATGACGACCAGATATGCCGACCCAATCTAGTCCCACTTGCCAGGACCTAGCCCATATCCCCCAAACCCTTCCTATTCATATACCCATTCAGATGCCTTTTAAATGTTGCAATTGTACTAGCCTTCACCACTTCTGCTAGCTCATTCCATACACATACCACCCTCTGCGTGAAAAAGTTGCCCCTTAGGTCTCTTTTATATCTTTCCCCTCTCACCCTACCACAGCACAGAAGCAGACCCTTTGGTCCAAATCATCCATGCTGATCAGATATGCTAACCTAATCTAGTCCCATTTGCCAGCATTTGGCCCAGATCCTTCTAAAACCTTCCTATTCATATACCCATGCTGATGCCTTTCAAATGCTGCAATAATACCAGCCTCCACCACTTCCTCTGGCAGCTCATTCCATACATGTACAAACCTCTGGGTGAAAAAGTTGCCCCTGAGGTCCCTTTTATATCTTTCTCCTCTCACCCTAAACCTATGCCCTCTAGTTCTGATCAGAATTGCAGGCAGTATTTCAACAGTGACCTAACCAACGTACTGTACAGCCGCAATATGACCTCCCAACTCCTATATTCAATACTCTGACCAATAAAGGAAAGCATACCAAATACCTTCTTCACTACCCTGTCTACCTGGGACTCCACTTTCAAGGAATTGTGAACCTGCGTTCCAAGGTCTCTTTGTTCAATAACACTGCCTAGGACCTTACCATTAAGTGTATAAGTCCTGCTAAGATTTGCTTTTCCAAATGCAGCACATCACATTTATCTAAATTAAACTGTATCTGCCACTCCTCAGCCCATTGGCCCATCTGATCAAGATACCACTGTACTCTGAAGTAAGCTTCTTCACTGTCCATGACACCTCCAATTTTGGTGTCATCTGCAAACTTAGTAACTATACCTCATATGTTCACATCCAAATCATTTATATAAAATGATGAAAAGTAGTGCACCCAGCACCAATCCTTGTGGGACTCCACTGGTCACAGGCCTCCAGTCTGAAAAACAACCCTCCACCACCACCCTCTGTTTTCTACCTTTGAGCCAGTTCTGCATCCAAATGGCTAGTTCTCCCTGCATTCCATGAAATCTAACCTTGCTGACCAGTTTCCTATGGAGAAACTTGTCGAATGCCTTACTGAAGTCCATACAGAACATGTCTACTGCTCTGCCCTCATCAATCCTCTTTGTTACTTCTTCAAAAAAAACTCAATCAAGTTCATGAGACATGATTTTCCATGCACAAAGCCATGTTGACTATCCCCGAATCAGTCCTTACTTTTCCAAATACTTGTAAATCCTGACCCTCAAAGTTCCCTCCAACAACTTGCCCACCACCGATGTCAGGCTCACCGGTCTATAGATCTCTGGCTTGTCCTTAGCACCCTCCTAAATAGTGATACCACATTAGCCAACCTCCAGTTTTCCGGCATCTTACATGTGACTAATGATGATACAAATAGCTCAGCAAGAGACCCAGCAATCACTTCCCCAGCTTCCCACAGAGTTCTCAGGTACACCTGATCAAGTCCTGGGGATTTATCCACTTTTATGCATTTCAAGACATCCAGAACTTCCTCCTCTGTAATATGGACATTTTTCAAGATGTCACCATCTATTTCCCCACATTCTATATCTTCCATGACCTTCTCCACAGTAAACATTGATGCAAAATACTTGTTTAGTATCTCCCATTGCCTGTGGCTCCACACATAGGCTGCCTTGCTGATCTTTGAGGGGCCCTATTCTCTCCCTAGTTAGACTTTTGTCCATAATGTATATATAAAAGCCCTTTGCATTCTCCTTAACCTTATTTGCCAAAACTATCATGTCCCCATTTTGCCCTCCTGATTTGCCTCTTAAGTGTACTCTTACTGCCTTGATACTCTAAATACTTGATATATCCTGTCAACACCTGACATATGCTTCCTTCTTTTTCTTAACCAAAACCTCAATTTCTCTAGTCATCCAGCATTCCCTACACCTACCAGCATTTCCTTTCACCCCAAAAGGAATATACTGTCTCTGGATTCGTTATCTCATTTCTGAAGGCTTCCCATTTTTCAGCCATCCCTTTACCTGCGAACATCTACCCGGAATCAGCTTTTGAAAGTTCTTGCCTAATACCATCAAAATTAGCCTTCCTCCAATTTAGAACTTCAACTTTTAGATCTGGAGTATCCTTTTTCATCACGATTTTGAAACTAATAGAACTATGGTCACTGGCCCCAAAGTGCTCCCCCACTGATACCTCAGTCACCTGCCCTGCCTTATTTCCCAAATGTACGTCAAGTTTTGCACCTTCACTAGTAGTTACATCCACATAGTGATTCAGAAAATTTTCTTGCACACACTTAACAAATTTCTCTCCATCTAAACCCTTAACACTATGGCAGTCCCAGTCTCTGTTTGGAAAGTTAAAATCCCCTACCAAATCCACCCTATTATTCTTACAGATAGCTGAGATTCCTTAAAAATGTGTTTCTCAATTTCCCTCTGACTATTAGGGGGTCTATAATACAATCCCAATAAAGTGATCATTCCTTTCTTATTTCTCAGTTCCACCCAAATAACTTCCCTGGATGTATTTCCAGGAATATCCTCCCTCAGTATAGCAGTAATGCTATCCCTTTTCAAAAACGGCACTCCCCCTCCGCTCTTGCCCTCCCTCTCCTCCCCTCTCCCACACCGCCCCCCCCTCCAATATTTCTATAATTGCTATGATTATAGTGGCAAGGTGGCTCAGTGGTTAACACTGCTGCCTCACAGTGCCAGGGTGGAGAAAGTGAGGACTGCAGATGCTGGAGATCAGAGTTGAGAGCGTCTTGCTGGGGAAAAAAAAACAGGTCAAGTAGCATCTAGGTGCAGGAGTACCGACGTTTCGGGCATAAACCCTTCATCAGGAATGAGGCTTGTGGGCCAGAATCTGATGGATAAATGGGAGGGCGGGTAGGGTTGAGGGCAAAGGTAGCTGAGAAAGCAATAGGTGCATGAAGGTGAGGGAGAAGGTGATAGGTCAGAGGGAGGAGTGATGGACAGGTCAGGAGGGCGGTGCCAAGTTGGAGGCTGGGATAATGTGGGGTGAGGGGAAATGAGGAAGCTTTTGAAATCCACATTTTATCCTGTATGGTTGAAGGGTCCCAAGGCGGAATATGAGGCATTCTTCCTTCAGGTGTTAGGTGGTAACGGTTTGGCAGTGGAGGAGGCCCAGGACCTGCATGTCCTTGACAGCGTGAAAGAGAGAGTTTAAGTGTTCAGTCACAGGGTGGTGGGGTTGGTAGGTGTGGGTGTCCCAGGGATGTTTTCTGAATTGAAATGCAAGAAGGTGTCCTGTCTCCCCAAAGTAGAGGAGACCACATCAGGTGCAACAGATGCAGTAGATGACATTGGTAGAGCTACAGGTAAATTTCTGACTGATGTGGAAGGGTCCCTTGGCGCCTTGGTGAGGGAATGGTGTGTGCACCGGTTTTGCACATCCTATGGTGGTAGGGAAACGTGTCAGTACTGGATTGGTGGGCTGTTGGGGGGGCGTGAACCTGACCAGGTAGTCGCGGAAGGAACGGTCTTTACAGAAAGTGGAGAAGGGTGGGGAGGGAAATATATCTCTGGTGGTGGGGTCCATTTGTAGGTGGCGGAAATGGCAAAGGATGATGCGATTTATGCGGAGGTTGGTGGGGTGAACGGTGAGGACTAAGGGGGTTCTGAACTTGTTGCAGTAGGAGGGGTGGGGTTGGAGGGCAGAGGTGCAGGTCATGGATGAGAAGCGTTGGAAGGGAAATTGTGATCCTTGAAGAAGGAGGCCATCTGGGACTTTGTGAGGTGGAATTGGTCATTTTGGGAACAGATGCAGCAGAGACGGAGGAATTGGGAATAAGGAATGGCATTTTTACAGGCGGTAGGGTGCGAGGAGGTGTCATCTAGGTAGCTGTCGGAGTCGGTGGGCTTATAGTAGATTTCTGTGGTTAATCAGTCACCAGACAGTGATAGAGAGATCCAGGAAGGGGAGGGAGGTGTCCAAGACGGTCCAGGTAAATTTGAGGTCGGGGAGGAAAGTGTTGGCATGAGGTGGCGTCGATACAGTCATCGATGTAGCGGAGGAACAGGGTGGGGAATGGTGCCGGTGTAACTGCGGAAGATGGACTGTTCCACGTACCGACGGAGAGGCAGGCATAGCTGGGTCCCATGCGGGTGCTTATGGCTACTCCTTTGGATTGGAGGAAGTGGGAGGATTGGAAGGAGAAGTTGTTGAGGGTGAAGACCAGTTCAGCCAGGCGGATGAGGGTGTCGGTAGAAAGGTACTGGTTTGGACGGCGTGAGAGAAAGAAATGGAAGGGTTGGAGGCCTTCAACAAGACAGATCGATGTGTACAGGGACTGGATGTCCATGGTGAAGATGAGGCATTTGGGGCCAGGGAAATGAAAATCTTGGAGGAGGTGAAGGGCGTGGGTGGTGTCACGAACTTAGGTGGGGAGTTCCTGGACTAAGGGGGACAGGACGGTATCGAGGTAGGAAGAAAGGAGTTCAGTGGGACCACCGCAGGTCGATCGGGGCAGTCAAGTTTGTGAATCTTCAGTAGGAGGTAAAATCGGGTGGTGTGGGGTTCACAGACAATGAGGTAGGAGGCTGTGGTTGGGAGATCCTCAGAGGTGATGAGGTTGTGGATGGTCTTGATGATGATGGTTTGGTGATGGGAGGTGAGGTCATGATCAAGGAGGCAGTAGTAGTTGTTGTCTGCAAGTTGGCGCCTGGCTTCAGTGGTGTAGAGATCGGTGTGCCACACTACTATTGTGCCTCCGCCATCAAACCCGCAGACAAGGGAAGTTGGGATTGGGGCAGAGGGAGTAGAGAGCTGCGCGCTGTGTGGGTGGGAGGTTGGAGTGGGTGAGGGGGGTGGACAGGTTGAGGCGGTCAATGTCAAGGCGGCAGTTAGAAATGAAGAGGCCAAGGGCGGGTAACAGCCCAGCACGGGATGTCCAGGTGGGTGGGGTGTGTTGGAGGTGATATAGAAACGTAGAGGTCCGTTGCAGGACAGTGCCAGGGACCCGGGTTCGATTCCAGCCTCGGGCGATTGTCTGTGTGGAGTTCGCACATTCTCCCTGTGTC
Source organism: Chiloscyllium plagiosum (assembly GCF_004010195.1). Classification (NCBI taxonomy): domain Eukaryota; kingdom Metazoa; phylum Chordata; class Chondrichthyes; order Orectolobiformes; family Hemiscylliidae; genus Chiloscyllium; species Chiloscyllium plagiosum. The sequence goes on from NC_057720.1 coordinate 49,143,062, forward strand.
TATGTGTGGGTTTCCTCCAGGTGCTCCAATTTCCTCCCACAATCCAAAGATATGCAGGTTAGGTGAATTGGCTATGCAAAATACCCCATAGCATTCAGGGATGTGTTAGTTAGGGGTAAATGTAGGGTTGGTGGAATGGGTTTGGGTGGAATACTCTTCAAAGGGTCAATGTGGACTTTTTGGGCTGAAAGGCCTGTTTCCACACTGTAGGGATTCTATAAATTCTATATCCTAGTCCCATGCTCCTAACCATGCCCTGAGTTCATCTGTCTTCCCTGTTAGGCTTCTTGGGTTGAAGTAAATGCAGTTTAATTGATCAGTTCTACCTTATTCTCTGTGTTGTTCCTTCCTGCCCTGACTGTTTGATCTGTACCAGTCTCAGATTGATCTCTTTTCTCACCATCAACCTAGGTCCCACACTCCCCACCCCCAGCACAGTGTTACTTAAAGTTTATTAAAATTTTTCTTCAAGTCCCATATAAATTGAGATAAGCACTGGTTGAAATTATTGCGGCCCTTATTTTTTAAATTATATTTTAAATGCTCCACAGACTCCTGCTAGGCAGGTGCATTTCACAAATATCAATTGCGTGGTAGGTTTCCACATACTAACCTGAATATCCAGTTCCTGGCAGCGCTGAGCCAGTTCCTCCTTTTCTAGCACAGCTTCGTTAAGGTCTTCCAGGGCCTTTTTAAGCTAAAAAAAAAAAAAGTCAACTAAATTGTACAGTTCTTCGGAACAATAAGAGAAACCTAACTAATTAAATCTCAAGAGTCATTTGAAATTTTGAATGTGAAACATGTGCTATTTCCTTTCTAGCGACCATGAAATTTAAAAGAAAATAAGATTGTAAAGATTAGCATGAAGATATTGCATCATAACCTATATACCAGAGTACATCTTATTTCATTTTAAATTTTCAGAAGTTTGTTTGTTATAGATAACCTTCACAGTATTTTTCAGACTACAATTTCTATCTCCTCTGATCTGTCAACGGTCATGACAATGGTGCCACAGCATGATTCAACAACTGCCTCGTTACCATCCTTCCCAAATCCTTGTTTATCACCCACCACACGTAACTCTAGTAGTCATACCCCAGGACTGAGAACCCGAACGCGTGTCCTGGTGGTCTACCATCAGATGGGACCTCACCATCTGAAGAGGCTCCACTGCTCCCCTTCTAATCAAAGTTCTTTTATTACATTCTGCAGATCAAGTAACTGCTGCAAATTCCTCTTCAGTAACACAAACCATCTATTATGATTATACTTCATTGGTCTCTATTGTAGCATCAGATATTGAAGGCAAAATGCTCATGTGAAAAACCTGGCTGCCTTTACCTCCTCTGGTATTCCCTTCACTCCAACTATGGCTCAGTCCTCCCATTAACCAGCTCAGCCACCTATAGGTCTCTTATTTCTTCCACACATGAAACTGAACTTATCCAAGAACCATACCACAAGCTATCTTGATTCCTTCCATTTTAGGCTAAACCAGCACTACCTCCCTTTTGTTTGTCAATAGTGAAAGTCTGAACATCTCCACTTAATTTAATACAGCTCTTTCTCCACGATAAAGCACTCATGAACACTCTTCATCTCCAGTGTGTACTTTGTCTCTACAATCTTGAAATACATTGGAGGAAAAATGTTATTCACATCATTAACAATGGATAAATGAGTGTAATAAGCAATACAAGTATCCAATGACACCAACAAGAAAACAGATGCTTGCACTTTATTTGATTGTGACTCACAAACTTTGCTTCACACTCTTCTTCGAGAAAACAGGTAGATGAAGGTAAAGCGATTGATGTGGTTTAAATTACTTCAGTAAGGCGTTTGATAAGGTTTCACATGGTAGGCTATTACACAAAATACAGAATTTCTGGATTGAAGGTGATTTAGCGGTTTGGATCAGAAATTGGTTAGCTGAAAGAAGACAGAGGGTGGCGGTTGATGGGAAATGGTCATCCTGGAGCTCAGTTACCAGTGGTGTGCTGCAGGGATTGGTTTTGGGGCCACTACAGTTTGTCATTTTTATAAATGATCTGGATGTGGGCGTAGAGGGATGGGTTTGCAGACAACACTAAGGTAGGCAGAGTTGTGGATAGTGCCGAAGGATGTTGTGGGTTACAGAGCGGCATCGATAAGATGCAAAACTGGGCCGAGAAGTGGCAAATAGAATTTAATGCGGAAAAGTGTGAGGTAGTTCACTTCAGAGGAAGTAACATGAATGCAGAGTACTGGGCTCATGGTAAATTTCTTGGCAGTGCAGATGAGCAGAGAGATCTGAGTGTCCAGGTGCATAAATCCCTGAAAGTTGCCATCCAGGTTGATAGGGATGTTAAGAAGGCATATGCTGCATTGGCGTTTATTTGTAGGGGGATTAAGTTTTGGAGCCATGAGGTCATGCTTCAGCTGTACGAGACACTGGTAAGGCTGCACCTGGAGTATTGCGTGCAGTTCTAATCATCACATTCTAGGAAGGATGTGGAAGCTTTGAAAAGGGTTCAGGGGAGATTTACTAGGATGTTGTCTGGTATGGAGGGAAGGTCTTATGAGGAAAGGCTGAGGGAACTAAGGCCGTTTTCATTGGAGAGAAGAAGGTTGAGAGGTGACTTAATTGAGACATATAAGATAATCAGAGGGTTAGATAGGGTGGACAGGGAGAGCCTTTTTCCTCAGATGGTGAAGGCTAACATGAAGGGCCACAGCTTTAAATTGAGGGGTGACAGATTTAGGACAAATATCAGGGGTAGTTTCTTCAGTCAGAGCGCAGTATGGGCATGGAATGGCCTGTCTGCAACAGTAATAGACTCACCAATGTCAAGGGCATTTAAATGGGCACTGGACATATGTATGGATAATAATGGAATGGTGTAGGTTAGATGGGCATCAGAGTATTTTCACAGGTCAACTTAACATCAAGGGCCGAAGGGCCTGTACTGTGCTGTAACGTTCTATGTTTACTGACGGTTTGCTAATTGGAAGAGATACTGAAATGAATGATATCGTCATCATTAAGGGCCGCCTTCTAAAGAATTACTTTTAAGACCCAATCCCTTGTTATGAAATACATTCATAAGATCATGTCACTTTATCTGTTGCTCCTAAGATGGATCACTCCTTGTTTCCTGTACCCTCTGTTTGGTCACCAATTTCAATTCTTTCAGTACTGTTCCTTGGAATAATCTCTAAATTACTACATCACTTGCTTCCTAAAAGACAACCTCCAAATTTCTGACCGTGCCTTCCCTTCTTCAAATTCTTTGATCCCTTTTGGCTGTCAACTTGTTTAAAAGACATGTAAAGTACTTCAAGATGTTTTCTCTTTGCATGTGGAGTGTAAGAATAATCTAAATTGTCCACTTGAACTAATGTTTGCGAGGAGACTTGTATATCAAATAACCTTTGCTCAGCCAATTATAATTCTGCATGGCAAGACTCAATCTGAATATTCCACTCAGAATAAAAATCCTGAGACTTCTTCACAAAAGCTTAAAACTGTAAACTGGTTTACAGAACTCCCTGAGAAGTAGTGAACAAAGAGTGCACATACACTATTCACACTTCGTTAAAGATATACTAAAGCAATTGCTTTAAAAAGAATAGCTGAAAGTCTGATTAAATTAAAACTAAATTAAAATCAGAATTCAATTTATTCTGTATTTGAAATTAAAAACAAAAAATTTACATCAAAACAAAGAGAGATTATTTTGTTACCTGCTGATCCAGGTCTCCAGAAGCTTCACTGCCAAATGTTCCTGCCATTTCTTTACTCATGAGCTGCAAAGTAAAATTAACTTATTAATATTTTCCCTCTCATGATTTTGAACCCACGCCTGTTGCCTTCAACATCATAAGGCATTACCACTTCAATAATACTGAAGGCAAAGACCAGAGGCATGAAGTGTTGCCAGGGACATCAAAATGGATTAGTGAATCTGATTTTGGAACAGCACACAGGACAGACTGCAAGGAATTTCTAAGTAAGCTTCAAAGCAGAAAAACATTTACAATTGTGTATCTACCTGATTCTTTTAGATGTTGTAGGTTATAACAACCTGCAGCTACAGCCATTTCATATCCTCCTCCCATAACGCTACAGGTAAGCTCCCAAGTTGAAGGAGCTGTGCCACTTAGTGGGCAGAAAATATTTAAAGTTAACAGCAAATTATGGGAGCAGGCTGACCATCAGGCCTGTTCTGGCAGTGACTACCCCAAATGGTACAGCTGGCAGACCAGTGATATACAAATTGGGAAGGAATTTAGTACATCTTTAAAAGACTTAACCACAATCTAGGTTTATTCAATACATCGCAACAGTTGTCCAGACTTTGATCTTTTACTATAAATTCTGTGTCCTATGATCCCGCCCCATTAGCAGCGCTCCGAAAGCTTGTACTTTCAAATAAACTTGTTGGACTAGAACCTGGTGTTGTGTGATTTATGACATCGACTGCAAGGCACAAGTCAGGAATGTGATGGAATACTCTCACTTGCCTGAATGGGTGCAGTTCCAACAACACTCAAGCAGCTTGACACCATCCAGGACAAAGCAGCCCACTTAATTGTCACCAGATCCACAAGCATCCACCCCCTCCACCACTGATATCAATAGCAGCAGTGTGTACTATCTACAAGGCACACTGGTGAATTTCTGCAAAGATCCTGAGACACCACCTTCCAAACCCATAATCAGTTCCATCTAGTGGATACCTGGGAACACACCACCTGCAAGTTCCCTCCAAGATGCTCACCCTCACCTAGGAAATAAAATCATTGTTCCTTCATGGTGATTGAATCAAAACCCTGGAATTCCTTCCCCAAGGACATTGTGTCAATCTTCAGCATTTGGATTGCAGCAGTTGAAAAAGGCAGTTCACCACTACCTTCTTAAGGGCATTTCGGAACAGGTAATAAATGTTGACCAGCCAGTGATATCCCACAGGTAAACAAAAGGAAATTGACCAGTCAACCCAATTTATCTTCAATAAGGCTGAAATTGAAGATAGTTTATTACTTTAATGAAAATCTAAAATGTCCTATTGAAAATGTATTAGCCATGTATTTTTGTTTTATTCAATGGGTACATTATACTGTTAAAATCCAGTTTAAGGATCTGTATCTGTACCTATTAAAGAATACTTTAAACTGAACTTAGTCTATCTTAACTTTCTCTTTTTGGGTTGCATGATATATGATTGATCTATTATTTCCAATATATTGTAGAATTCTGGGTAATTCAAGATGGTGGACAGGAAAAATTTCTGGCTTTAACAGGCTGCTCCTTTTTTGAGCTATTTTAAGTGTTGGAGGTGATTTCCTCAAATACCAGGAGCAGCAATTACTATTTTATGTGATGCTGCATTGATTTGGAACTTTGGAGAAAAAAAAAGTCAAAACAACAGCACTTTTAAAAGGGAGAACAGACAAAGGCAGCACATGGTATGGTCTGTGCAGGGGAGAGAGAGAGAGAGAGAAAGAAATCCACATTGTTAACTGTCACAGCAGTGAATCTGTACAGTTACTGTTTGCTGTTGAACTCATGTATCACTGGACATCAGAGTGCATCCAAGAAAATTAACAAACAGTGAAATTCACAACTGGTCTTGGAGGAACCCATTTGGGAGAGTCACAGCACATAGACGGATAAGTGAATAGTTTTAAGTGTGGCCGTGGGGTCTTGCTGCAAGTCTGCAGTAGTGAATAGCATGGGTTCTGTCGTGACAGGAGTTGGGAGGTCATGTTGTGGCTGTACAGGACATAGGTTAGGCCACTTTTGAAATATTGCATGCAATCTGGTCTCTTTCATATTGGAAGGATGTTGTGAAACTTGAAAGGGTTCAGAAAAGATTTACAAAGATGTTGCCAGGGTTGAAGGATTTCAGTTATAGGGAGAGGTTGAATAGGCTGGGGCTGTTTTTCCAGGAATGGAGGCTGAGGGTGACCTTATAGAGGTTTATAAAATCATGAGGGGCATGGATAGGGTAAGTAGACAAGGTATTTTCCCTGGGTTGGGAGATTCCAGAACTAGATGGCATAGGTTTAGGGTGAAAGGGGAAAGATATAAAAAAAGAGACCTAAAGGGCAAAATGGCAGAGGGTGATGTGTATGGAATGAGCTGCCAGAGGGGGTGGTGGAGGCTGGTACATTTGCAACATTTAAAAGGCATCTGGATGGGTATATGAATGGGAAGGGTTTGGAGAGAAATGGTCCGGGTGCTGGCAGGTGGGACTAGATTGGGATGGGATATCTGATTGACATGGACGAGTTGGACTGAAGGGTCTGTTTCCATGCTGTACATCTCAATGACTCTATAAGTCAGCTTGAAGGTTTTTTTTTTAAATGTTGCATGCTTAAACTAGCACTCACTTTGGTGACTTTGTATGTGAATCCTAAAAATAATTAAATCACCAGAGATTTACAAGTTACGTTATTTATACTACATCTCACCAATGTGACACAAACTAACACTTAACATTCCATTGGCAGATCTGCACTCCAAATTTACTTTTTTTATTTACATTTTGCAGTATAAGGCCAAAGACAGTTAGAAACCTCTTCTTGAACCTTAATTGTGTCTGCTCTTTCATTTCTTAATTACTAAATTAAATGCTCAAAGTATTACTTTGAATCTTTTGGTAAGGGATATTTCTAAGTTATTTTTAAAATTAACATTTGTGCACTGTATATTACAAACAGCCACACATTTTTTCCATTATTATTCCTTCTCAGGGTGTGGGCATCACTGACAAAGACAGCATTTATTGCTCACTCCTAGTTGCCCTGGCAACTGAGTAACTTGCTGAGTCACTTTTTTTTTTACAGCAGTTAAGAATCAACCACATTAGTGTGGTGTGGAGTCAGATATATGTCACTGCAGGCAAGAGCTGCACTCTCGATTTCCAAAGGATTTCAGTGAACCAGTTAGATTTTGCCATTCTATCTTTGTCTTCCTCAATTGAGAAAGTCCACTGTTTTCAATAGAAAGTCGCCCATGCTGGAATTGAGATACATTTAGATTTGTGGTGCCTTACTTCTTGAATGGCGGTCATAACATTATGCTGCACAGACTCTTCTAATGTCATGATATTTTGAATGTGCTCTGTAATACAAAAAGGATAAACATTTTTAGCTATCAAAATCAAAAGTTTATACACATTTTTAATTCCTCTCAGGCATCAGCATTTTGGAACCATTTGACTGCGTGCTTAATGTATATTCTGTAAAAGAGTTAAAGCTCTTTCAATAGTTTAGTAAATGTGGAGGAAGAAATAAGAGGAAGAATCCCAGATTCAATTCCCAGTCTTTGATGGATTAGTTATCACCTGGTGAAACAGAAGGACTTCTTAAGACCTGCAGGGTCTTGGGTGGTTTGGTGGCCGGGGAAGAAATCAATAACGCCTGTCAGAAATGTGCATGTCTATACAGGCATTGCAAAAAAATAACAGGATTGAGTTTATATATGATGCTACCAGACTGGGACTTTCACAACTCTCTGTCCAGGTTTGCACAAAGGTATGTATGAAGTAAAAAAGGGATGGTTACAGCATAAATCCTTATGCTAACATGAATCAGTACATTCAGAAAAGGAAGAGAAAACAGGGTGAGAAAAAGCAAAACAACTTGTCATTTTTTTTTCTCTAGGGCAGCTATACACTGTATAGGATATATTTCACAGAAACACGTTATCAGTGTTTGTCAGCAATTATGTTCCATGCGAGTCTTCTCCAATATTTTGTCATCTGAATCCTCATTGTGACCCTTCTCCCTCAAATGCTTATCTAACTTCTTGTTAAAATGTAAAAATATTATTTGCTTCAACCACTAACCCCTGCGAGTACAGTGTTTTCACCAATCATTGGCTAAACAAGATTTTTTCCTGCAAAAGTTTCAGGACATGAAATATATTTAGCCTTTCCCTTGAACTTTAATACTCTCAATGTTGCCACTCTTATTTTAGATGAGTAAAGTCATTGAGAGAGGTTATATACATACCTTGCTTCCTCTCACAGTTCACTGCACATCCCAAAATCAGTTGGAGCAATCTACCAATTTCCACAATATCAACATGCTCCACGATCAGATTCAAATTTGGATGGAGAGAATCAGCAATTTGTTGACCAAGCACCTGTGAATAGTTGTCAGTTACAAAAGTATACTTGGTAGATAAGACATTTGCTCACCGACTAAAGACAATGCAAAAGGTAGATGTTAATTATATTCTGAATGCCATTATCAGAATAATAGATTTACCTCTATTGGCCTCAAGTGTAAACATAACCATCAGTATAGAATGAAGACACATGATGCTACATTAACTGATTTCAGAGGTAAAGAGTGTGTTAAACATGACTTAACTAGTTTAAAGTTATGATCCCAGCTGATATTATTACTGAACAAGTCAGATCCCAGCCTGAAATTTTACTTGATAGATCATGCTTTGTTTTTATTCAATTTTAATTTAATGGGATGGTCTTTCACCAAAACACAAGTATACAATGCTGCAGATCTAATTTCAACAATACAACAGAAATGTATTTACACAAAAGAAAAGATGGTAAATAGGACAAATCAAGCTAATTGAAAGATTTCAAAATGTACAGTAAAGATACAATTCATTTCTTCCCCAACACCATCACATTACTGTACTCAAAATACCAGAAGGAGTACCCTTTTCTATTACACTTAAAGTTTTGACTGATCTGTTCCTTTCAAGTACTAGTCTTAAGATTTGGTAGCCTTTTCCTGGATTAGTCAACACGAAGTTTAGAGTTTATTAGCTTCAAACAAGCTTTTCCAGGTTCTGACCCCAAACAATTCTGGTCCCAAACTTTCAAACCAAGACCCTTATACTGAAGTAACCTATTTTGTGACAGTTCTAAACTATTACCTATCTTCAGGAAAAAAAACTGTTTTATATGTCTAACTTCCATCAAGACCTCCGCTAAATGAATACAAACGCTTTCAAAGCCAAGGATTGTCCCACTAAGCAAAATTAAAAAAAAGTTTGAGACTTGGAAACTGAAAGCAAGACAAGGCTAACAATGCTTACTATGTCCATTCGCAAAATGTTGCCAATGTGAACAAATTCCCATTGTCAACCCAGGGACTCCCTCTTTCATACCAGGATAAAAATGATCATTGCTCTGTAAATACTGACAAGTTAATCATTAACCACATCTCTCCTTATAAAGAGACCAACTCACATGCCTTGAGTTCAAAATTCAAATGCTAAAACAAATGATATTAATATATACATAAATTACACACCTTACACCACATTATCAAATGAACAATGATTGACAATGGGACTCCTTTTCTTTATTTCATTCACAGGATGCAGCAGTCATCAGCAAGGCTATTATTTATTTTCCTTCTCTAATGGTCCCAGAGAAGCTGATGAGAAGCTACCTTCTTGAACACAACAAAATGACTTGAGACTATTTCAATGTTAAGGCACGTAAGGTCACCACATAGAGGCTGGGCTGAGTGATGATGGCAGATTTCCTTCTTTAAAAGGCATTAGTGACCACGATGGATTATATGAAAATCAAGTAATATCACAGTCACTATTAAGAATATTAGTATTTCATTTTATTGCAGTTTTATTTAGTTACTGAACTTACATACCTCAACTGATGTTGTGGAATTTGTGCCTGTATACCCAGATCATTAATTCAGGCTTTTGAATATTTAATCTAGAAATTTAACCACTACTCTATTATACCCTCATCATTTATTTACAGGGATATGGAGGTTAAAATCAGGCTCAGCTGTAATGCGTTTTACAGATGAACAAACTGCCACATTCATTACTTAAGTTTTCATATGAAGATCGTAAAGGTCCAGGTTTTATGTTCAAATTTGGTGATTTCTTATAATGTAGCAGTAGAGTACTAAAAGTACTTCATGTAGAGTTGGGAATTCTGAAGCAGCTAGTAAACCATCTTGATGTTGGACAGAATACTGGTTTAGTTGGTCATCTTTGGGTTGATCAGTTCAGGGTGAGTAACTAACATGTACCAAAAGTATTCCACACACAGTCAATAAATTCATTGAAATGGGTCAAACTGATTAGAAAATTAAAGGCTTGAGACATTTAATTATTCTGCAAATTTACTCAGCAGATCATGAAGCAGTAACAGTACTAACATATAACGTTACCTCATGATAATAATCGAGAACCATCTGCAGAATCTTCTTCAAATTATTCATCTGTGCAGAATAATTGAACAAAGATATTTTTAGATCCATACACATAATTAATTTACATATTTCTAAATTCTGCCATCAGGAGATGACAAGAAATATTATGATTTTGTGTCATGACAGTTGAAAGCTACACCATATCATCAGTCTAATTAATGACAAAAGCGTGAGACCAATACGGCTCCAGCTATCATACATTTAATGCATTTATTTAATTGGCTGATGCTGAAATGTATTAGAATGTAAACATATGCCATCTATAAAAGCAACTAAATATCTGGTCTTTTAAATCAAATCATTCATTATTTTACATTCTGTTAATCTTAAGAAATGAAAGGTGCACAATACCTTCCAGTAACATTTCAATATTGGGGAAATAATGCGAGGAATCAAGGCAAGATAAAATAAACAATCAAAATTTAATGAAAGGTACCAGGAGCATACAAGTTCTTCAAGGTAGTAAAGGAGCAGAAGTGAGTAAAAGTGCTGAGGATGTTGAAAGGTCAGAAGGAATAAATCACCAGATCGGATAGACTAGGTTACATTAGATTATTTACAGTGTGGAAACAGGCCCTTCAGCCCAACAAGTCCACACTGACCCTCCGAAAAGCAACCCACCCAGACCCATTCCCCGACATTTACCCCTTCACCTAACACTACGGGCAATTTAGCTTGGCCAATTCACCTGGCCTGCACATTCTTTAACTGTGGGAGGAAACCAGACCACCTGGAGGAAACCCACACAGACATGGAGAGAATGTGCAAACTCCACATTCTCTCCATTGAACCCGGGAATTGAACCCGGGTCTCTGGCGCTGTGAGGCAGCAGTGCTAACCACCGTGCCTACACAGGTTTCTGAAGGGAATGGCTGAGGAGATTGGTTACCACCACTGCCTGTGCATTCAGGAATCACTGGAGTCAGAGAGGGTGACACGTGACTGAAAAATGGCTAATTTAAAAGGGAGGGCAGCAGATGGGAAATTAGAGCTGGTAAGCCTGACCTTGGCTATTGGTGAGATTTTAGAGTCCATTATGAAGGACGAGATTGCAGAGTAGTTGAAAGTGCTTAGTAAAATAGTCAGCATGACTTCATCAAGGGGAGGTGATGTGTGAAAAATCTGTTAGAATTCTTTGAGGAGATAACAAGCAAGTTACAAAAAGAAAAGCCAGTTGATATGATCTATCTGGATTTCCAGAAGTCTTTTTCAGGGTGTTTAAAAGGAGGCTGCTAACCAACATAAGACCCCGTGGTGTTATGGGCAAGGTATTAGCATGGTTGGAGGTTTAGCTGACTGGGAGGAAGCAGGGTTAGGAGAAAATGGTATCTTTTAGGATGGCAGCCGGCAACGAGTGGAGTTCTGCAGGGATCAGTGCTGAGACCACAACTATACACATTATACATTAGCAATCTGGACGAAGGAACTGAGGGCAGTGTTGCTAAGTATGCAGATGACACAAAGATACATGGAGGCACAGCTAGTGTTGAGGATGGGGAGACACTGCAAAGGACTTGGACAGGCTACAAGAGCAGGTAAAGAAGTGGTAGATGGAATACAGTGTGGGAAAATATGAGGTTTTGCACTTTGATAGGAAGAATAGAGGCGTAGACTATTTTCTAAATAGGGAAAGGGTTTGGAAATCTATACCACAAAGGGCCTTAGGAGTCCTAGTTTAGGATTAACATGCAGGTTCAGTTGGTAGTTGGAAAAGCAAATGTAGCATTAATTTCAAGAGAGCAAGAACATAGAATACTGTTATATAAGGTTCTGGTCAGACTGATTTGGAAAATTGTGTGCAGTTTTGGGACCCCATATCCAAGGAAAGATCTGATGGCATTGGAGGGCATCAGAGAAGGTTGACAAAAATCATCCTGAGGATGAAAGGTTTGTCTGGCAGCATGGTGGCTCAGTAGTTAGTGTTGCTGCCCCTCACAGTGCCAGGGACCCGGATTCGATTTCTGCCTTGGGCCACTGTCTATGTGGAATTTGCACATTCTCCCCCTGTCTGCATGGGTTTCCTCCAGGTGCTGTGGTTTCCTCCAACAATCCAAAGATGTGCTCTGGTGAACTGGACATGGTAAATTGCCTGTAGTGTTAGGTACATTAGTCAGGAGTAAATATAGCTGGGGGAATGGGTCTGGGTGCTCTTCAGAGGGTCGGTGTGGACTTGTTGGGCCAAATGGCCTGTTCCCATACTTTAGGTAATCTAATCTAATCAATGTGAGAACAATTAAGGACTCTGGGTGATTTGGAAAAAAATGTAAGTGGCCCGATTATGAAGTTTGTGGACGACACAAAGAATGGGGAGCTGTGGATTTTCAGAAGATACAACAGGATGTAGATGGTATGGAGACTTGGACAGAGAAATGGCAGATAGTGTTTAATTGAGGTAAATGTGAAGGGATTCATTTTGGAAGATCTAATGTAGGAAGACAGTACACAGTAAATTGTAGAAACCTTACTAGCATCAATGTGGAGAGATATCTCGGCAGCTGGGGTCACAATTCCCTGAAAGTGGCAATATAAATGGATAAGGTGGGTCAAGAAGGTTTACAGCATGCCTGCCTTCATTAGTCGGGGCATGGAGTACAAAAACTGGTAAATCATGTTGCAGCTCTATAGAACTTTAGTTAGAAATGTTTGGAATATTGTGTACAGTTCTGGTTGCCAGACGGATGTGGAGGCTTTGTGGAGAATACAGAAAGCAGGATGTGGCCTAATTTGCAGGGTATTAGCTGTGGGGAGGGATTGAACAAACTTGATTCATATTCACTTGAACATCCAGGGACAAGGGGCGACCTGTTAGAAGTTTACAGAATTATGACAGGCATGGGTAGAATAGATAGTCGGAGTCCTTATTCACAGGGTAGGAATGTTGATTACTGGGAGGCATAGATTTAAGGTAAAAGGGAATAAGTTTAAAGGAGATGTGCAAGCCAAGTTTGTCAAAGAGGATGATAAGTGCCCAGAAAGCAGGACCAAAACAGGTGGCGGAGGCAATTAAATAAAGCAACATTTAACAGGCATCTTGACAGATATGTGAATAGGTAGGGAATAGATGGATAAGGATCACGTAGAGGCAAAATATTTTAGTTTAGAAAAGCATCATGTGTTGGCACAGTCTAGGTGGGCCGAAGGCCCTGTTCCTGTGTTGGACTGTTCTTTGTATTCAATGGAGTTTAGAACAATGGGGCGTGTGCAGGGATCTCATTGAAACTTTTAGAATACTCTAATTTCTTATATAAGGAGACAGCAATAATTTTCATTTTTGAATCAACAGGAAACAGTATAATGAGGAGAACGGACATTTCAAAAGCCTTAGTCAAAATTAATTAGAGATAATCAGAAAAGGCACTTGAAATATTCCACCACTGGTGAAGCTTCTGATGGCGAAAGTATTGTTTAATTAGTTTTCTTTTCGTACCTTCAATCTCGAATTTTCACCCACATCATCTTTAATGCGACTCAACCACAATTCATTAAACCAAGATGGGTCTCTGCAAAGGTTGCAACAACAATCGAAATTGGTTAAGCCCAAGCCATTTTGCTGTTAATTTGGAGAGACTAGATATTAAGTTTGTGGTTCACTAGAACCATAAATAGAACACGAGATAGACTGAGGGTAAACTTGAACAAATAATATTTTAAAGTGTATCCTGTCAGATGTACAGCTGGTCTTAGATTGTCCCTCTAGCTTCTGCCTCTGGAATACCTGACCCACTCTCTCAAACGGGCAACACAAACCCAGCTATATACGTAACACTAGACTTTTGCCATTCAGCACATTTTTTAAAACTCTGGCCTTTCCTCAGCTTTCAAAAGAGAACAAGCAATAGATTCCGTGCAAGAGAACCCACTGTCTCGCAGTGCTACATTAGCATTGTAAAAGTGGAACAAGTTAAGGACAGATCAAGCAATCCTAAACTACTCATGGAGGTGCAGAGAGCTATTAGCAGCAGCAAAATTACAAACCAACACAATCTACATGCAGTCATCCTTAAAAGGAACTAATAGATATCATTGCAAAAAAGATAATGGTACATTAGCATTGTCAATTATAGCTGGCAACAGTATGCTTCTCTTTGGATTGCCCCTCTTCCTCTGAGCACAACAACTGCTCCCCACCCCAAACTACTTAAGTCCTTGGCTGGCTCATTCCTTCCTGCAAATGGTAAGCTGCATCTGCGGCTGCAACTGGCACCCTTACTTCATTGTTTATTTTGTTATGAGGCCAGTGTATCAATTTGCATTAGGTACTTTCACAACACTGGAATCAATTCCTGATTTGATCGGGATCCAATTTCTATTACTTGGGAAGTATGAAAGTTCGAAGACTTACATTTGGTGCAACACCTGTGCCATTGCAGCTCCATTAATTAAATCGTGAACATTTTGACATGCCGAGGATACACTGAATGTCTGTAACTATGAAGGAAACACTGAAATTACACAGAGCAATTTGTAAACTTTGTGGTCTAAGTTACATTAAAACACCCAAATACATGTGTATTTTCCATGGACTATTAGAGTTAACCACCACAATATAATGTATAATTTAAACAGTAGTTTCTATTACAGCATTTTCCATTACATCAGAAAGGGTTAGTCGATTCTTATAACAGAGTAACTGAGGGCAGCATTTTGTTTCAGACTTCATGATGGATTATTGGTTTCTTTCATAACAAAGCTTTCTTTTGGACTTGAGATTCTACCACAATGAGTGTCTTAGCTATCAGCTATTGTTGTAAAATAGAACATATCAGACTTGTACAACAGGTACCTAGGGAAAGTTTTCAACAGCTGTTACACAGCTTTCAGATGATATTACAGAAAACATATTTTCTTTAAAAGTCACGTAAACTCCAGTTGTGTTATGGGTCTTTATGGAAATGCCCAGGCATTGATCATAAAATCCAAAACAATGAAGGTAATTACATACAGATAAAACATATTTTACATATATCACACAGTAAAAACAAACAAACAGTCTTAAAAATATTTCATATTAACAAACAATAGGAAATCAGAACTCAAACCCAGACGCTTAATGTTGGGCAGTATTCTTGTCCAATATTCTCAGGTCATCATCACCAACACCAACGCTTCACCCACAATACATAATTCAATGTTAAATAGCTCAAAATGCTGAAAGGACTGAATCCATTATCCGGATGAGTCTTTTCCATGAGTTCAAATCAACATATCAGTCATGCAGTAAAAATTCTGGTGTGCCCATATTTGGAAGCTGTGTGAACATGCCTTGTGCTTGAATGGGAAGACCAAGTCCCCTGGAACCTGATCCTTGAGCGTCTTTGTAATGGATGGTAAGGTGAAGAACAAAAAGATAAACATGCATTTATATAATATTTTCCACAACCTCTGGCTGTCCCAAAGGCATAGTCACTGCTGTAATGAAGGATACAGAGCAAACTCCAGTAATGCAATAATAAGTAATCAGTCTTTTTAACTAAAATGAAAGTGGAAAATGCCAAAAACACTATAGGTCTGATAGCATCTATTGAGGGAGAAACACAGAGCTCTTTCTCTCTCCACAGATGCTGCCTGACCTGTTGAGTGCTTCTTGAATATTTTAGTTTCATTTCAGGGCTTTTGCTTCTTGCATCAAATAGTACTGTTGTCATACCTTTCTGCTACTGGAGAGTTTCCCCATGTCTCAATAATGAAAGTGAAAATTTTCTGCCTTTTGAGGCTGAAATGGGAGCTTCTCACTTTTTTCCCCCGTTTCTCTAGATAAATCCCACTATTTGCAGCCACAATAAATCATCATAGTAGGTGATGCTTCAGGCACTCTTCATTTCTAACTTTTTAGATTGTTACACTCATTCATTATGGAGATTAAATTAAAATGACTGCCCTCGATTTTTCTAAGGTAGTAAAATATTTTATTACATTATGGCTCAAGGTAAGGATCTGAAAGAAAAGTGTACAGTTGTTGCAAAATTATGCACGTTCACAAGGAAGAATTGAAAGCATTAAGTTTTCCCTTGGTGCAAACTCACAAGGCGAACCTCGCCTCTTCCTACAAACATTCCCTCTAGTAATTGTCTCATAATTGGAGTTAGTTTACTTTGTAATGTCAATCATCTTTCATTCTTAACCTTTACACTTTGGAATATACTTGTACTTGGAATATAATTTCTATTCTATAACAATTTCTTTTTATACTTTATCAGCTGTCACAATTTATTTTTTTTAAAAGAAAAGAAACCATATTGGTTTGCCACATCACAGTTCTAATTTCCATATCCATCCTCTTTTAACAGAAATGTTATGGTACTTTAAAGCTAAATGTTTGTTTTGCACATTTTATTGCTCCAGCATTAATGTTTACTTTAAACCTGCAGATGAAATGTTAGTTCCTTCACAGCGTCAGAATTAGCATTTTATTAGTGCACTTTCAATTAACATGCTTAGGTTGCCAGATCTTTTCCACAGAGAGATAGAAAGTTAAAGAACGGCCAAGACAGAAGTTGATTTTAAAAACTAATTAGGCAACATCAAGCTTGGCTTTTAAATGCTTGTAGTTGGACAGAGGCAAGAAACACGGAGGCAAACGATTATGCCCAAGGGTATTAGAAGTTATCTTCGCTACTTTATAGTTCAACTATGTTTCATGGACCAGCAATATTGATCACAATTCAAATATTACTCATATTGCTTTAATACATGGGAATAAATCTTCCAGTTAATGAATTGATATGGCTGATGAATTAGCACCATGACTCCATGTGGGAACTACCCAGGAAATTTAAACTTCTGATGGGCAATTCCTCTACATCATGACTTGCCACAAATATTTGGAGTCTGAGACTTGGAACAGTTCCGTGATACCTACCCAGGAAACGTTAACCCCAGTTTAACACGTGTAACACCATATCTGAAGCCCGTACATCATTCCCACACCTCAGGACTATGCTTCAAGCAACCTAACCTTCTGACCCAGATGACCATCCAACTGCACCAGCAAATATCCTGTACACTAAAATCACATCTAGCTTTTTAAACTTACCATATAACAACTAGCATCATAAAAAAAAAGAGAGGGGTGACCTGTATTCCCTCGAATATAGTCCACTTGGACAGGGCTCTTTGATGGACATTACGATGCGCATTTCTGTGTAGGCTGAAGAAATGCTGAACAGAGATGTGTTAGGAGAATTTTCCAACCCAGCGGTGATCTGACCATCACATCACTGCTCAGAAGATCTGGGTGTTTTTACTTAATATTTTAGATAGTTTGCAGATTATTTTAACTTTTTAGACATTTTCCAAGGAATGTATTTGCAAACATCATGAAAAGAAAATCACATACGGCTCCACTCATGGTTTAAGTTGAAAAAAATCACATCTAAGAAATGACCATTAGAGCCTAATTCAGGATTCACTTAATTACTTTAGAACTATGGCTTTGTCAGTTCTTTTGTGATAACCAGTTCTACAGTTTTTGTTGATTAGTGGATCAACACAAACACAAACGCCTGTTTCCAGTGAAATAGCCAATTTTGTGTATAATAAATCATTTGTCATTTTACTGATTCTTCAATACTTTAATATTTTCAACAAGCACAGTTGACAAAGCATACTAAAATTAAGTTGAAATGATGACTGTATCTTACAGAAAAAGGTTTAAATGCAAAGTGCACTTGATATAAAAGTAGGAAGTGCCATACTTAATTTTAAATTTCCTGGACCATCCACATGTTACTCCACTTCTATAAAGTATCTATCCAAAATCACCTCTATTACTGACATTAAATTAAGAACTGGAAAAATTCTTTATTCTTCAAAATATGCACAAGTGTCTGCACAAAATTCCCATGACGGAAGCCAATTTGTCAGAATCACCATTGTGAATTGACAAACCATTTGGATTCATGCTACTTCTATTACATTCTTGTGACAAGATAGAGAACTTATACAATGGATATAAGGGTCTTTTATTTTGGAGTTGGTAACTCAGAGAAACAGCCAATGCACTCTCAACTAACTCTATGATATAATCATTTGCAAAAATTAAGGTTGCCTTTCATGTAAAATGCTGTGAGAAGTAAGGGAGGAAATTGTAGGCCCCCTTGCAAAAAAATATTTGCATCATGTGCAATTACAGGTGAGGTGTCTGATGACTGAAAATGGCTAATGTTTTACCTTGAAGAAAGGTTGCAATGAGAAACAGGAGAATTAAAGACCTAAGAGTCTGACTAATGGGTAGGTAGTTGGATATGATTCTAAAAGATAGGATTTATAAACATTTAGAGAGGCAAAAGTTGATTAGGATTTTGTGTGAGGAAAATCGTTTCTCACAAACAATTGAGTTTTTTGAGGAACTTACCAAAACGATTGATGAAGGTAGAGCAGTAGATGTTGTTTACATGGACTTCAGTAGAACCTTTGACAAGGTTCCGCACGGTAGACTAAATAATAAAGTTAGGTCACGTGGGATTCAAGGTGAGTCTTTCAATTGGATATAAAATTGGCTTAACGGCAGGAGACAGAGTGGTGGTAGAAGGTTGTTTTTCAGAGTGGAGACCTGTCACCAGTCATGTTCCATAGAGATCTGTTCAAAGTCCTCTATTGTTCATCATTTATATGCATGATTTGATGAGAATATAGAAGGCACAGTCAATAAGTTTGCAGACAACATCAAAATTGGTGGCACAGTAGACAGTGAAGAAGGTTTTCTAAGATTACAAAGAAATCTTCAGCAAATAGGTTAATGGAGTGAAAAATGGCACATGGAGTTCAATTTGGACAAATGCAAGGTATTACATTTTGGTACAAAGAGGGCCAGGACTTATACAATTCATGGTGGGGTCTTGGGTAGTGTTGTAGAACAGAAGGACCTAAAAGTTCAGGTATATAATTCTTTGAAGTTTGCATCACATATGGACAGGAGGGTTAAAAAGGCATTTAGCACACTTGCCTTCATTGATCAGTCCTTTGAGTGTAGAAGTTGGGAAGTCATGTTGAGATTGTACAGGACATTGGTGAGGCCTCTTCTGGAGTATTGTGTCCAGTTCTGGTTGCCCTATTATAGGAAGGATATTAGTCAGCGAAAGAGGTTTCAGGACAGATTTACCAGGCTGTTGCTGGATATGGAAAGTTTGAGTTATAGAGGTTGGATAGGCTGGGATCTTTTTCACTGGAGCATGGCAGGTTGTGAGGTGCCTTTATAAAATCATGAGGGGTACAGATATGGTTGATAGTAGGTGTCTTTTCCCTCGGATGGGGAATTTCAAGACAAGGTGGCATACCTTTAAGGAGAAAGATTTAAAAACAACATGAGGGGCAAGTTTTTTTAAAAACACAGAGGGCAATTCACACTTCAAATGAACTTCCTGAGGAAGTGGTGGATGGGGGAACAGTTACAACATTTAAAAGACACTGGTGTAAATACATGAATAGGAAAAGTTTGTAAAGATATGGGCCAGGAGCAGGCAGGTGGGACTAGTTTAGTTTGGAATTATGTACGACGTAGAATGGTTGGACTGAAGGGTCTGTTTCTGTGCTGTATGGCTCTATGTGATTCACCACAGAATGCAGCTCTACTTACCATAAACCATGAAATTAAATACACATCGACCCATACTGGCTGTATATGAATTTCAGGATACGCCTCATACTCTCTTATCAGCTAAAAGCTCATAGCTGATGAGTGCAGTTAGTTCCCTCCCTCCATAAAGATGTTAAGTTGAGCACTTATGGGTGTCAGCTGTGGCTCACTGTATCCTCACCTCTGAGAAAGAAGCTCGAGGATTCAAGTTTCTCTCCAAATTCCAAAAACTGACATTCCAACATAGCATTAAGGGAGTGCTATTCTGTCAGGGATGCTGTGTTTTGGATGAAACTTTAAACCGAAGATTGCCCTCTAAGGTGGTGATATCTCTGCTCTATTTGAAGGAAGAGTGGAGTTGTTAACCTTAACGCTCTGGCCTATATTTATTACACCATTAAAATCATTAAAATAGTCGATCTGTTCATTATTACATTAAATGTGAGAGGGAGTTTGTTGGCTGCTGTGCTTTATACAGTTTATGTGTAATGCATTTTGAAAGTTCTTCTTTGGGTCTAATGCATCTGAAGGTCCTATGGTCAAGAAAAGTGCCATGTTAAAAGAAGTCTTTCTTGTTATGTACATGTATTAAGTTCCACTCCTGAAAATAGTGCACTAACATAGATCCTGTGTCTGAACACATTATTTGATTAATGTAACAGGATACACTGATTTGTTATATTAGAAAACAGAAGAATAAGGCCACAGAGACATGCCATGATTCCTGATGAAGGGCTTTTGCCCGAAACGTCAATTTCGAAGCTCCTTGGATGCTGCCTGAACTACTGTGCTCTTCCAGCACCACTAATCCAGAATCAATTTATCAGTTTAGTCACAATTTATTTTGACAGTGCACTATGTTTTAGTTCTTGTATGTTTTGAATGTTAACACAAAACAATACTACATGATTCATTGGTATATTTCCAAAGATTCACTGTGCCAAACAGTCATGTTACATTTCTTATCTCAGCTGTGCCATATAATGCTATGTTGATCATGACAGAATAACATACTCAGATGTGAAACCAAGCTGCCTGTCTTCAATCTCAATAAAGAAATGGTGGGTTTTCTTTCCATTACTTTCCAGTTAGGATAGATATAGCAGATGGATCAGATTTGGAAAAAGTTTGTTTCTTCACTGAGAAGCAGAGGTGGTATTAACTATTCATATAATGACATAATTGACTAGTCTTAAAGTATGCTTAATTATGAGTCTTTTAAAATAGAATTTGGAGCATAACTAATGGATTCAATAAAATATGCATTTTTGTACATCTTATATTTTGGAATATTTGACCACAGGATCTCGTTGAGACAGAGAGCATATAATCTTTTAAAGAAAAATCATAGCTTTAAGGGGCTGCAGATCTACATATGGAGAAAGAATTGTTTGCAAGAGTTTTAGATTCTGTGCCTGGGAAGGAATGACATAGTTTGGATAGTTCCATGGAGGATACCCAATATCCTCTAAGCTGTAGCCTTTCTCCATTGACAAAATATTCATCTCTATTCTGCCTACCAAAGTGCACAGACACAAAAAAACTGTAGATACTGGAATGTCACATTTTCTCACATCATATTCTGTTTGCTAAGTTTTTGCTCACTCATTTAACCTATCTATATCCCTTTAAAGATACATTGTGCTATCCTCACCACTTGCTTTCCCACTTATTTTGTGTCATCCACAAATTTGGCTTTTGTAAATTCACTCTCTTTATCTAAACCACAAATATATATTGTAAATAATTGTCATCCCAGCACTGATCACTGTGGCACTCCACCAGTTACAGTTTGCCATCCTGAAAATGCTACCCTTATCCCAACTCCCTGTCTCTTAATATGATCAGAGTTTTAGCCAACTAATAAGTAGCCTAATGGGCAATACCTTATCAAACACCTTCAAGAAATCCAAATATATTATAACCCTTGCTTCCCTTTTATCTGTCCTTCTTGTTACTTCTTCAAAGAATTCTTATAAATTTGTCGGATAGGACTACACCTTCAGAAAGCTATACTGATTCTGCTTGATGTATAATACTGGTTACATGTATTAATCAAGAGACTAGAGAAGAATGTAACATGGTTAATATGTTTATCATCAGTGATTTCAATCTGCATATAGACTGAGTAAATCTAATGAGAACAAATGATGTAAAGGATGAATTTCTACAGTGTGTTGGGGTGGTTTTCTAGAGCAGTATGTTGAGGCACTGACTAGAGAACAGGCTATTTTTAGATCTAATACCTACATCTGGAGCTAATTATTAATCTTGAAGAAGAACCATTATAGATGAGTGGCCATAATGTGATTGAAGTGTACACAATGTTTGAAATTGAGGTAATGCAATTTGAAGCCAAGGTGTTAAATTTGAACAACAGAAATCATTAAGGCAAGTGGATCAAATTGGCTGAGGCGGACTGTGAAAAATATCGCAAAACAGAAGTCTATACCTAGGTTATGTGTAATCTTTCAAAAATTGTGACATAATTATTTATAGCAACTATAAATTCTTTAAAGGTACAATGACCCCCAAAATGTCAAAGGAAGTTAAGGAATATTTGAGATTAAGATTATAAGAAAAGACCTATAAAGTTTCCCTAAAATAGTAGTAAACACAAGGAGTGGGAGTATTTTAGAATATAGCAATGGAGGAGCAAGAAAGGGATAATATAAAAATAGACAGTAAAAGCTTCTATAACTATGTGAAAAGGCAGTGTTTAGCTAAGACAAACATGGCTTTATTAGAGGCAGAATCAGGAGCATTTACTATCGGGAACAGAGAAATGGCAGATAGGCTTAATGATTACTTTGTGTCTCTCTTAACTGAATTAAATGTAATAATTCCCAGGATTAGAGAACAAAGGGATGACAGAGAATGAGGATTAGAAGCAAATTAGTAAGAAGGTTATGTTTGAAAATTTAATGGTACTGAAGGTTGATAAGTCAGACCAAATGTAATACTTCCAAGTTCATTGCTAAAACAAAGCTAAATGGAAATGTATGTTGCGTGGAAGATGCAAAGGGGCTTCAAGAGAACCTGGACAAACATAGTGAGTGGACAAGAATATGGCAGGTAAAATATAAATGGAAAAAATGTCAAACTATCCACTTTGCTAGGCGCATCATATCCTGAAGAAGGGCTTATGCCCAAAACGTCGATTCTCCTGTTCTTTTGATGTTGCCTGACCTGATGCGCTTTTCCAGCAACACATTTTTAAGCATCATATCTGCAGACTATTCATTAAATGTTTAGATTAGAGAGTGCAGATGGATAATGGACATGGGTAGCATCGTCAATAAGTTACTGAAGGCTAACCTGTGTGTACAACAGGTAGTTGGGAAAGTAGGTTTGCCTTTGTTATGTCTCATGGGTAGTATGCCAGTCGATCTTTAACATTACAGGAACTTTTAAGGTTCTTAGGTTCAAGGCCCCATCTTTTGCAAACTAGGTTTATCAAGTAATTAAAGTATATCTCTCTTAAATGTTTTGGCTTGTGATCTTTTCACAAAGACAGCTGACTTTTTGTCAACAATAGGTGAGCTACAACATCTGCCAACTTTTGAATCTTCTGTTCTAAGACGTCACACAGTAAACTCTCTGCAATG
Organism: Chiloscyllium plagiosum; assembly: GCF_004010195.1. Classification (NCBI taxonomy): domain Eukaryota; kingdom Metazoa; phylum Chordata; class Chondrichthyes; order Orectolobiformes; family Hemiscylliidae; genus Chiloscyllium; species Chiloscyllium plagiosum. Next base: position 49,166,462 of record NC_057720.1, read on the forward strand.
TAGTAGCTGTCCAAATACCTCTGTGCTTCAGCTTCCTTTCACTGTGTTTTCTAAGAGTAATATATTTCCAACAATACCATTACATTATCATAACATGTGATCTGAGGGTATAAAGGTGTAATAATCCATCTTTCCTCAGAATCACTAGAAGCTTGACATGGTAGTAAAAGCATTCTGCATAATAGCTTAATATGAACTCAGACAGATCAGAGTCTAAGAAATGTAAATATCTGTGTGTAATAGCTATCTGTAGTAAATGTCTGTCAGAATAGTTCAATATTCACTGCATTAATTATGATATCCATGACCAGTTTCTTATGTTACAATAAACATTGCAACCCTGCTAGAAGAAAAATATAATTTAGCTCAGGGATTTTGATTACAGATGCAGCAAAATCTTGCTTCCATTGCACATTATCTAGGTGAGACCACACCTAGAATACCATGTCTCTTTAGAGAGCACCTTCCAAAACCATGACTATTACTGTCAAGGACAGGAGGCAGCAACATGGGAACACCCTTACCCACAAGTTCCTTTCCAAGCTACTCACCATACTGACTTTGAACTATTTCATTATTCTTTAGTGTTGTTGGGTCAAAATCCTGAAATTTCCTCCCAAATGGTGTTGTGTGTCTATTTCAACAAATGGACTGTATCAGTTCAAAAAGGCAACTCACCACCACCTCCTCAAATGACAACTAGACATGGGCAATAAATGCTGGCCCAGCCTGTGACTCCCACATCCTGTGAATGATTTTCTTTTCAAAAACAAATTTATCCTTTTACCTTATGAAAGATATTATTGCCATATAGGAAGTGCAAAGTTTCATCAGACTTACTCACAGCTTTGCAGGTTTGTTCTATGAAGACAGTTTGGGCAAACTGGACCGATATTCTCTAACATTTCAATGAAAGAGAGGTGACCTCTCTGAAACATACTAAATACTGAAAGGGATAGTCGGGGTAGATGCAGTTAAGCTCTTTCCCGGTTGGGGACTGTAGAATCAGGAGACACAATTTCAGGATAATTGGGAAGCCATTTACAACTGAAATGAGGAGAAATGTTTTTATTTAGAGAGTTTGGAATCTTTGGAATCCTCTACCCCAGAGAGCTGTGGAAGCCAAGCCATTGAATACGTTTAAAGTGGATATAGAGTGATTTCTAAATACCAATGACCTAAAGGGCTATGGAGATAGGTTGGGGGAAAAAGGCACTGAAGTAAATGATCAGCATTATCATACTGAACGGTGGAATGGGCTTGATGAGCTGAATAGTCTACTCCTACTCCTTTGTTCCTATCCTCAAGGTGCTGACCTGAAGGACAAGTTATTTACACTGAATAGCCTCCAGTAGCTTTTGAGTGGCCATTCAGCATGAGACTTTTGCAAAACAACGGAGATGGTCACATCCAAATTAAATGTCAAGTGGCAAGACAATTAAATTCTAAATCAAATTCTAATAAAAACAGAAAGTCCTGGAGAAATTCAGCATATGTAGAAACAGAAAGAGGGTGAATATCCAGAGTTCAATAGGACTCTCCATATTGTCTCCAGATGCACTAACATCAACTCCATCTTATTTAAAAGATACTTATTTGTAGCATATGCCGCTGATGATTGTTCCCTTGACATTAGGGGGAAAAAAACAAGTTACATAAAAGTATGTTGATGAATGAATTTTGATCACCATTCAAAGAGAAATATTCTTTCCCTCCCAGAGCTGATATACAATAAATAAAGTTTTGAGCATAGCCTTTCATAGATCAAAGAAAGAAGGGCACTTCAAGGGTGGTTCAGACCTTTGGAGAAATGATTTAAACTACAGATTTATTATCCGATTGAATTGCCATTAAAGCAATGTTTTGCTGTAGAACAAAGCAAAGCACACAGCTGTATCTAGGTGTGAAATTATCTACATTGAAATCAAGCAAGAAATGCAAGATCTCCAGCAGCTGGTAGTCATATATGCTTCACTTCTCAAGCAAATTTTAAATTCTAAAAACTTTTCCAGTTCTCGTCAATAACCTTCATGAGTTTCGATTATAAGAAAGCCTGATAGTTATTTGGATACAAAGACAATAGTATAGGCAAACATAAACCACAATGTTTTCTGAAAAATATAGGAGAAAGGATACATTTAACCGACACGCTATCAGATTTCAAATCTGGATAACTTGCCAGGCAATAAACTTGTTAATTTGTTTCGAGTTTCTTAAATAATCATAAGTAGTAGTTCATTATGCACTGAAATGATAAGATTATCCCCTGGAAGATTTGCACGGTATGTCACCAGCAATAAAGTATTTTTTGAGAGTAGCAAGTGAACTCAAAGGTTCTTGTTACAACCTGATCGGCATTTAGTCTTTACTTTCTGCTGTGTGGGCTCAACATATTGGCGGAGAAAGTGAGGTCTGCAGATGCTGGAGATCAGAGCTGGAAATGTGTTGCTGGAAAAGCGCAGCAGGTCAGGCAGCATCCAGGGAACAGGAGAATCGACATTTCGGGCATAAGCCCTTCTTCAGGAATGAGGAAAGTTTGTCCAGCAGGCTAAGATAAAAGGTAGGGAGGAGGGACTTGGGGGAGGGGCGTCGGAAATGAGATAGGTGGAACAAACAAACCATTATCTCCCAGACCGTCCATAACCTCATCACCTCGGGGGATCTCCCATCCACCACCTCCAACCTCATAGTCCCACAACCCCGCAC
>NC_057720.1:49169921-49228617 GCF_004010195.1 Chiloscyllium plagiosum
CCTGAGATCTTCTTCCCGACCTCTCCGCCCCCACCCCAGTCTGACCTATCACCCTCACCTTGACCTCTTTCCACCTATCACATTTCCAACTCCCCTCCCCCAAGTCCCTCCTCCCTACCTTTTATCTTAGCCTGCTGGACAAACTTTCCTCATTCCTGAAGAAGGGCTTATGCCCGAAACGTCGAATCTCCTGTTCCCTGGATGCTGCCTGACCTGCTGCGCTTTTCCAGCAACACATTTCCAGCTCAACATATTGGCATCAGCTTAGGTGAATGTTAGAAGCACTTAGTTAAAGAAATGAAATGCTGCTCTATCACAACTCCACGTTGACCTGAGTTTTTAAAAATGTTAATTGCAAATCACTTTTTCTATTTCAGCTAAGAGTGGAAAATAATCTTAGGACAACCAGTTATAATGCACTCTCAGGACTTGCTCAGCATTGTATCAGATAAAAACAGGGCCTCAATGTTGACAAAAGAAAAATACTCGAAATGCTAGAAATCTGAAGGAAATGTAATAAATAATGTTCAGAATGCTGAGCACAACAGTTCTGTGGAGAGAGAAACCAAATGAACATTTCAGATTGATGCTTTTATGAAAGGTGAAACAGGATAAACAGGATGGTGGAATGAGTGGACAGATAGATGAATTTTAATGCAGAGAATGTGAAGAGATACATTTTGGGAGGAGAGATAATGTATAAGAAAGAGTTGCAGAGCAGAGACCTAGAGCCATACATTCACTAATTTATGAAGTTGGTAGGACAGGTTGAGGATACAAATGTAAGGAAGTTATAAAACACCAGTTCAGAATCAACTGGAGTAATACCTCCATTTACATGCTTTATATTTCAGGCAAGGTGAAAAGGCATCAGAAAGGGTGCAGAAATAATTTACATGAATGGTTTCTGTGTGACGATACTATGGCTTTAAGAGGTGTATTTTGTCATTTTTTTTAAAAAATGAAGAAAGGTTGAGACAGAGGCACCAGATAGTTCTGCTCAAAGCCATTAAATTAAACAGCTTGTGAGGCCTTGGTTTTTTAAAAAAGTTGGAACAATAGAAACAACCTGAATGGGTGGAGTCAAGGTCCAATAAAACCAGGATTTTTACTTTTAGCTTTCAAGAGTTGCTGTGGTCTTGAAGCTGGATGTAGAAGCTCGTTTTCCTCTTTCTGTTACAGTTAAACACTGGGGTTTGCTTCCCGCAAACAGCCAATGAGGAACTTCAAACCAGCGTCTACAGGAGACTGGCTAGGGTTTCTGGGCGCATTTTATCTACTTTTTGGGTTTATTGCTGAGAAATCAGTGGACTGTGTTCATTGGGTACACATTCTCTTTGAATACTTATAGGTGATTTTCCTCTGCTCTTCGTAATTCCTCTATGCTGCAGTGTGTGGTGGCTCATTGAAATAATGTTCTAATGCAGCTTCGTTTGTGGATGTTGGGATGGTTGCTTCTGTAGTTCAGTATTTGGCCCATATGTATTGTTTTCCTGTAGACGCTCATTTGAAGTTCCCCATTAGCTGTTTGCTGTACTGCGACACCTAGGAATGGCAGTTTGCTGTTGTTTTCCTTCTCTTTAGTGAATTTTATGCCAGTAAGGGTATTGTCGATGGTCTTGAAGGTTTCCTCTAATTTGTTTTATTTATTGATGACAAAGGAGTCAATCACATAGCGGACCTAAAGTTTGGTTTGGATGGTTGGCAGAGCTATTTGTTTGAGTCTCTGCATTACTGCCTCTGCTAAGAACCCTGATATCGGAGATCCCGTGGTTGTTCCGTTGGTTTGTCTATAGGTTTAGTTGTTGAAGGTGAAGTGGATGGTAAGGCATAGGTCCACTAGCTTGACAATATTATCCTTGCTGATTAAGTTTGTGGTATTTGGTGGATGTGTCTTTGGTTCTTCCAATAGTGTAGTCAGTGTTTCCTTGGCCAGGTTAACGTTGATGGATGTGAATAGGGCTGTTAGGTTAATTAGGTTAATTACTATGATTTGATTAAGCATTTTGATAGAGTTACAGTAAAGCCAATTTTTAAAAAAATCTATATTTTAGCTGTAGTATAAGAACAAAGTCAGATGTCACACGACACCAGGTTATAATCCAACAGATTTATTTGACGAAGGAGCAGTGCTCCAAAAGCTTGTGATTTTAAATAAACCTGTTGGACGATAACCTGGTGTTGTGTGACTTCTAATCTTGTCCGCCCCAGTCCAATACCGGCATCTCCACATCATAAAAGTAAAGTGTGATTTGCTTAGTTGGACCAACTGAATTACATCTGGAATGCAATGCCTTACACCTATGTTTAATATAAGAAAAAAAAAAATCAGATCTAGACCATCTTATCTTGAGGAGGCTTGGTCTGGGAATGAGGTACTTCAGTCACACAGATAAACTGGAAACGTCAGGGCTGTTTGTCTAAGAGGTGTGGAAGAATAAGAGGAGATTTGATAAAGTTGTTCAAAATCATGAACGGTCCAAACAGAGTAGAGAAAATTATTCAATTGTCAGAATAGCAAAAAAGATCCAAAGGTGAACTGGGACATGTAGGTGACGCATACTACAGTTTAGCCAGCACATAGTTATCATCTGAAATCCATTGTACGAGACAGTGTGGGGAAGGCAGATTCAATTGTGGCTTTCAAAAGGGAATTGGGTCATTATATGGATAGAAAATATTTGCAGAGTTGTGGGGGAAAGATGAGGGAATAGACTAGCTGAATTTCTTTGCAGAGAACTGGTATGGATACACTGGCTCAAATGGCTCCTCTGCAGAATCATAGATAGTTATAGCACAATGATTCATTCTTTAGTTTTGTATTTAGGTTTTATTCCGCAGAAGTTACGTCTCAATGAAAATCTGAAATGTACATTGATAATTTGCATGAATTTAGGTTAGTTAACATGTGGAAACATTCCAGAGTGCTTAAATTGAGTGTCATTAAAAAAACAATTGGTACCAAGACACAAATTAGAACAGCTGACCAAAAGTTTAATCAGGGAATTATATTTTTAGGAACGTCCTAAAAAACAAGAGTAGTGGTTAAGATGCTAGGACCAATCATTTTTGGATAGTCCTCTCTTCCCAAGGGAAAGTGCCAACTACCCAATAGCTGCTTGACTTTTTCCAACATTGACAGCCCACATCAGAAACTCAGCATTATGAGGACGATGACCAAATATTCCATCCCTCAATGCTACTACACAACATGTCACTGCTCCAATGCATTGAACCACTTCAGTGCCAAACTACTGTCTAAAATTAACTTCACAAAAAACAGTATTTTAGGAATTTATTTATGCAAGTATCACATCATGTCTTAAAAAAAATGGAAAGAAAGTTATCCCTTATGTCCTAATGTGAAATTCATATATCTCCTTTGCTTCACTATGAAGAAACTGACATATTCACTGTAAAACATCAATAAATAAAATATCACAGTTGTGAACTGCATCATTACAATGAGAATCACCTGATGTCATTGACTGAATTGTTGGTGTACCGACTCTTGCACTGGAGTATTACAGTGCTATTGATTCACAAAGATTTTATTAAGGATGGTCCAATTACAAATCTTTACTATGTGAAGCACATCCACAATATTCCCCAACACCCTTCAACCCTCTATTTCCCTTTTTCCTTCAAACTTAAGAGTTCAAACTTAAAACTGTTCTCCAAAAAAAAAACACGACAGTGAACAGGTCATTTCAGCTGTCATATTGCATTTATCTTTTTTTCATTTCTCTAAATAGACCATATCAAATAAATGATCAAAGCAAACTATGAAATCTCTCTGCTCCTTTAGGTCAAAGAATAAATCTTCAATAGCATCAAAATAACATTACAAAATGCATTATTAAACCATGACTTCCATGTCACAAAGTTAGTATCAATTACAGTATAAATATAAACACAGGACAAACATACAATGCTATGCAATCATGTCTACATTAATCCTCAGAACTTTCAAAGTACATCTACAGCCAGATGTTCATTCACAAAAGGAGTCCAACATAGCATTAATAAGTCATTTAACATATATAACTTTAATATTGCTGAAAACATACAAATATATTAATTAGGGACAGAAGGAGATCACTTGGCCCCATAAGTCTGCATTCAACAAGATCATGGTCGATCAATTTGTGACAAAGAAGACATAAGCTGAAGTATTTCAGCTTCACTCAGGACAAATGCAAGAATTTTAACCTGATCACAACCATTTATACTACAGGGAAAAAAAAGGAATGTTGATTAATTGTAAAGTTGACAATGGCATGATGGTTCAGTGGTTAGCATTACTGCCTCACAGCATCAGGGATCTGGATTCAACTCCTGCCTCTGGCAACTGTCTGTGTGGAGTTTGCACATTCTTCTTGTGTCTGTGTGGGTTTCATCAGGGTGCTCCAGTTTCCTCCCCTTATCCAAAGATGTGCAGATTAGGTGGATTGGCAATAATAAATTGCCCATAGTATCCATGGATGTTCAGGTTAAGTGGATAAGCCATGGGAAATGCAGCGTTACAGGGATGAGGTGGGTTTGACTGGGAGGTTCCATGGATGGCCGATGTGGAATCAAGGGGCCAAATTGCCTGCTTCCACACTGGAGGGATTCTATGACTGACCTACGTTTTCCAATATGGAAAACAGTGGAAAACTACAGGTTTGCCAAACCCCTAGGCAATACTAAAAAGGTGTCTTGGACTTTGTGAACATATTCATTTTGTTTGCAGAGAACAAGTGCCTGCATATAAATGCATATTACTTCTAACAAACTCAAATAATTATTTTGAATTGATTGTTAGTTTAGGGCTCATTGCAAGATTGTTCAGCAAATGTTATCTAATACAGAATCACATTTAATAGTAGATTTTACAGCGCCAATGTGATGTCAGATATGCAAGGCTTACATCCTAATGATTTGCTGATTGAAGGAACATGCAGTTTAATTCAGTCATTTATAATAGGCAAGTACAGAATGAACTCAATCAACACACGCATTCACAAAACAAACACCTACTGTTGCATGTGATCCTGTGATTGGACAGCACTGATGCTATCTTCAAACTGAATCTAACTTGATCATCATAATTACTAAATTTACATCTTACACCATATACTGAACATATTAATCTTAACTGAGTGTACAATCATATCTTGACCTTATTGTGGAGCTCACAAGAGAATGAAGTAAATTTCTATTAGAAAAACAAAATACAGGATAAAACTAAACCAGTGGAGAAAGCAAAGTATACACAAAGCTTTGCTTTCATAAGTTGTAATATTGCCCAAGTACCATGGCATAATTGAATGCAAATGTATTCATTATTTTTAATCTGAATTCTATCCAGTGGCCAATATAGAGAAACAAAAAGAAACATACTCTAGATGCTGGAAATTTGAAATAAAAAAAATATGTTGGAAATACTCGGATCAGGCAACATCTACTGCTGCCTCACAGCACCAGGGTCACAGGTTCGATTCCAGCCCTCGGGTGACTGTCTGTGTGGAGTTTGCACATTCTCCCCGTGTCTGCGTGGGTTACCTCCTGGTGCTCCGGTTTCCTCCCACAGTCCCAAGATGTGCAGGTCAGGTGAATTTACCATGCTAAACTGCCAATAGTGTTAGGTGCATTAGTCAGCAGAAAATGGGTCTGGGTGGGTTACTCCTCGGAGGGTCGGTGTGGACTGGTTGGACCGAAGGGCCTGTTTCCATACTGTAGGGAATCTAATCTCATCTAATCTAATGAGACAGAAATAGTTACCATTTCATATCGATTACCTTTTACTTTATTAGAATTGATGAGAGGTCAAAAAACTGAAATGCTTACTCTGTTTCTCTCTCCACAAGTGCTACCTGAATCAATTTTTTTTCCATTTTCAGAAAAATATTACCTATTATAGCACTAAATAAATAGATATTAAGAAATTATCTTTTTGAAAGCTAAATTCTGCCTTGGACAGCAAGAAAATATACTTTCTTGCTGTCCATGCTGTCTTAAAAGCAAGAAAATATACTTTCATCCAATGGATTTAAACAACAATTAAAAACATAACTAATCTGTAATTTGATTCTTGGAATGAGTTAGTATAACATGAAAACTACTTTGCATAGCTGAGCCTTCCTCAGAAGAGTATCCACACATTAAACTTTTAAAGATCTAAAAACATGTTCATAGTTCACAATGCGTGGCAAAATCAGTAATTCTGTGATTTGACTGTTAATAATCTGTTTCATTAATATAAAATATTTTAAAGCATTGATAAATCCTGCTATTGAGCTAGTTTGGGAATTCTCAAAAGGTGATATCAGTGTTAATTCTCATTCATCCGCAGTTAAATTACATCTTCCTGTACAATTGGTGGCCCATGCACTACATTGTCGAGGGGAGCAGTTCAATGCAACTACCTATTTGAAAAATCGTCCCATAATTGTTCTGTTTTAATATATTTTTAATATATTTTAAATATATTTCAAGTAAAATTGTTTCTAAATAAAGATTAAGTGCAGTATACTGTTTCATCAATATTGAGAGTGGAGAAATTGGCTCCAGCTCATTTAAACATGACTTTAAATTTGTACAGTGTTCCCCGTGCAATAAGAGATGTGTAAAACCCGCTCCTGCTGCACTATTTAACTTGAGACTGACAAAACGCAACACAATCTTGACAATTGGGGCATCTTTGAAGTGTTTTCGAGCAATGCAAACGCTGTCGACAATACAGTCGCAGCTGTGCTCGCTGAGGGCCATCATGGCTGTTTGAAAGCCTGACATTACACCTGTACAGGAGGACAGTCCAGGTGAGTCTCTCAGCACTGGACTGGGATACTCACTGCACTTCAAGGAGCACTCACTTACCCAGATTATCAAGCTGTCACACAGGTCCACTTTATTCACTTCCATCAGTCCTCAGTTCATTCGGAAAGAAACACACAAGACAACTTATTTTAACCTTAGTCCTCACTCTTCCGTCTCAGTCAAGGAGAAATCATGCCACAGATCGACAGCCCAATGGCTACAGAAAGCAACGACAGCTGGATAGCGGGATAACCATTGGTTGGCATAGAGTGATTGACATTTGTACTGTCCATTCAGAGCCCGTGAGTTGTTTCAGACCCCCGCTCCCTTAACCTGCAACGAAGCGTCTCTCACATCCTGCCAGGTAAACACTGCCAGAGTTTCAGATAGTGCTGCTTTCAGAGGCGTCCAGTCTGCAAACTGGGGTTAAAACAAAACAAATCACTGTGTAGACATGCAGCGTCAGTATATTTTTACAAATTCCGTTTGTTTTGTATTTATTTCGAAAAGCACGTTTGGCATTTAAGATGCCTTTAAATTTAACAAAATTAAGGTCTTCCACATATTTTTGTTGTAAATGTAACATCGCATAATATTTTAATAGTATATATTACACCGCCATAACAGGTGAAGTTAGGATTATACTCTGCGCTAAGGAGGTTGGCTGATAAAACATTATCTGCTTTTGATTGACTAACCAACCAACCAATCCCTGGAAAGCGTTTGGAAGTAGAGAATGAGCCTATAAATAATTGCAGACAAGAGTATCCTTGTTTTATTGCTATCCTGTCTGACTGGCACTTTTCACTTTGCCCATTGTGTACTCAAGCAGAAGTAGACTGCTTCTCCAACAATTACATTTCAAATGTCTAAAGAGTGCAGATTGCTACCATCCTTGTTTCTAACATTAAATGTTAAAGACATAGCAGGTCAGACAGCAGCAGTGGAGGCAGAAACAAGAGTTAATGGGCGAGATCTCGACATACTCAAACGCTATCCATTTGTCCACAGTTAAAATAAGACCCAAAGTTTCAGGGCAATTACCTTTCACCAGAACTAAAAAGAGATATAGATGTAAAATGTTTTAATCAAGGACATCTCTAATTTTTTACTAAACATTTAAACTATTCAGAAGAGGTTTGTACCCATAAGAAGGAAAAGTTCCACCCCACAAAAGACGTAAGGGACAGCATAAAATTAAAAGAAAAGTTTATAAAATCACAAAGAACAGTACAGATTCTGAAGAGTGGCATCACTAATACCGGTGAGTCCAGTGCTGGCAGCAGCAAGGTAGTGGTGGAGGGGCATCTGCACTGACAGTGCTGGCGCGGCAAGGTAGTGGTGGAGGGGCATCTGCACTGACAGTGCTGGCAGCAGTGAGGCGATGGTGGAGGGGCATCTGCACTGGCAGCAGTGAGGCGATGGTGGAGGGGCATCTGCACTGACAGTGCTGGCGAGGTGCGGCAATGGTAGAGGGGCATCTGCACTGACAGTGCTGGCAGCAGCAAGGTAGAGGTGGAGGGGCATTTGCACTGACAGTGCTGGCAGTGGCGAGGCGATGGTGGAGGGTCATCTGTGCTGACAGGGCTGGCACGGCCAGGCAATGGTGGAGGGGCATCTGCACTGACCGCGCTGGCAGCAGTGACGTGATGGTGGAGGGCAATCTGTACTGATAGTGCTGGCGCGGCAAGGTAGTGTTGGAGGGGCATCTGCACTGACAGCGCTGGCAGTGGCGAGGTGGTGGTGGAGGGGCATCTGCACTGATAGCAGAGTTAGCAAGGTGGGTCCAGTAGCAAGAGATGGTGCCTGAAATGTGGCAACTCTGACCATGGTGGGTCAGAAAAATGGTTGGGCAACAGCGGTTAAAGAATAACGATGGACTCTCTTTTGGTTATATCTTTTTAAATTTTTTTCTATTTTAAAATTATTTTAAGTTATTCAAAGTGGCACCATAGCATTGTGACAGTTGAAGCTTCTCACTGTATTTTCTCTTAAATATAAGTGACAATAAATCAATCATTCAATCAAGATCCCACGGAATGGAACAAATATAAAAACCAATAAAAAGGACCACCATGAGGCAGCACGGTGGCTCGGTGGTGAGTAATGCTGCCTCACAGCGCCAGAGACCCGGGTTCAATTCCCACCTCAGGTGACTGACTGTGTGGAGTTTGCACGTTCTCCCCGTGTCTGCGTGGGTTTCCTCCGGGTGCTCCGGTTTCCTCCCACAGTCCAAAGATGTGCAGGTCAGGTGAATTGGCCATACTAAATTGCCCGTAGTGTTAGGTAAGGGGTAAATGTAGGGGTATGGGTGGGTTGCGCTTCGGCGGGTCGGTGTGGACTTGTTGGGCCGAAGGGCCTGTTTCCACACTGTAATGTAATGTAATGTAATCTAATCTAATCCAAATTGTCAGTGCCGAGTTTGCGCATTCTCCCTGTGTCTGCGTGGGTTTCCTCCCAATGTCCAAAGAAGTGCAGGTCAGGTGAATTGGCCAGGCTAAATTGCTCATAGTGTTATGTGCATTAATCAGAGGGAAATGGGTCTGGGTGGGTTACTCTTCGGACGGTCGGTGTGGATTTGTTGCGCTGAACAGCCTGTTTCCACACTGTAGAGAATCTAATCTAATCTAAATCCATTCAGACGACTGTGAGCAGATCTGGGCACCCACCTTTGGAAGCATGTTTTGACCCTGGAGGGAGGTTTACAAGGATGATTGCTGGACTTCAGGGTTTAATTTATGAGGAGAGATTAGACAAATTAGGTCTTTATTCTCTCGAATTTAGAACATTAAGGAGTGGTATAATCAAAGTCTTCAGGATATTAATAGGGAAAGACAGGGTAGATAAAGATAAACCATTTTCACTGGTTGAAGGTTCAAGAATCAGGGGATATCCTTTAAGAATTAGGACCAGGCCATTCAGGAGAGATATTAGACAGCACTTCAACATGCAGAGTCATGCAGGTTTGGAAATCCCACTCTCAAATGGGGATCAATGCAAATTCAATTGGTAAATATAAATCTGATATAGACAAACTTATTCAACTAGAGTATCAAAGGGATATGGGCCCAAGGCAAGCATATAGTTAAGCCACAGATCAGTCATGACCTTACTGAATGGCAGAGCTGACTTGAAGGGCTGAGAAGCCTACTCCTGTTCCTATATTCCTATGTTCCTAAATGAAAATAATAAAAAAAGTTGGAAGTGGTCAACAAGTCAGTCAACATCTATGGAGAGAAAATAAATTAACATTTTAGATCAATAGTGGGAATTAAAGTAACTCTGTAGATGGAGCGTAACCAGTAGGGGTGTCATATTTGGACTTCCAGAAGTCATTCGATAAGGTATTGCATAAAAATTAATTCATAAGATAAAAGCCCATGCTGTTGAAGGTAGGACATTGGCATGGATAGAGAATTAGCTAATGGACAGGAAACAGCAAGTGGGGGATAAGGGTTTATTTTCCAGATTGATGACCTGTAACAGATGGGCTTCCACAGCGATCAGTGCTGGGACTGCAACTGTTTACAATAAATATTAGTGACTTGGAGGAAGGTAGTGAATGTACTGGTGCCAAATTTGCAAATGACACAAAAATAAGTGTAAAGGCAAGTTGCTACAAGGATACTAACAGTTTACACAGAGATATTGATAGGTTAAGGAAGTGGGAAAAATGTTGCCATTTGGATTGAAATGTAGGAAAACATTAAGTTGTTTATTTTGGAAGGAATTTTAAAAGAACAAAATATTATTTAAATGGAGAAAAAAACTGCAGAAAGCTGCAAGACAAAGGGCCTTGGAGGTACTTTTGCATGAAACAACAAAAGCTAGCACACAGGTGCAGCAGGTAATCAGGAACGGTAATGAAGCGTTGGCCCTTATTTAAAGGAGTTAGAATTTAAGGATAGGGAAGTCTTACTGTCAGATGTACTGCAAACTGTACAATGTGTCGACGAGACCACATCTGGAGTACTGTGGATTGTTTTGGTCCCCTTACTTAAGGAAACGTATTATTTCATTGGATGCAGTTCAGAAAAGGCTGACAAGGAGGATCACTGGTGTGGAGGGATTGTCTTATGAACAAAGGTTGAACAGATTGGGATTGCACTTACTGAAGTTTAGCAGAATGAGAAGTGAACTCTTTGAAATAAAGAGGATTATCAACGGGCTTGACACAGTAAATGCTGAGAGGATGTTTTCCCTCATGGGAGAGTCTAGGGACCAGAGTGCATAGTCTCAGAATTAAAATGCACCAATTTCAGACTGAACTGAGGAGGAACTTCTTCTCTCGGGGTTTGTGTGTCTTTGAAACTTCTTGTCAGAGACAGCTGTAGGGCAGAGTCCTAGTGTATTTTTAAGGCTGAGATAGATATATTCTTGATCACCAGGGGAAGCAAGGATTATAGGAAGTGGCCAGGAATGTGAATGTGAGGAGTATTGTTGGATCAGTCATGTTCCTATTGAATGGCAGAGCAGGCCTGAGGGGCCAAACAGCCTCTCCTATTTCAAGTGGTCTGATGTTAAATGAGAAGAAGAAATGGTTAGATTCTCTCTTGTTGGAAATTGACATTGGTCTGGCACCTATATGACAAAACTGTTACTTGCCACTTATCAAATGAAGCTTCTATGTTGTCCAGCTCTTGCTGCATGTGAGCATAGACATTAATATGTAAACCCCAGAACTTCTTTCAAGTAACATTCCCGAGATAACTTAAGGTTTTATAAAAAAAAGCGACAGCTCAGCTCAGACAATGCATTAAAGTGCGGTTAGAGTCTGTATGTATTCTAATCTTGAGTCAGACTAGTTCTATTTCCAAAGCAGAAATTTATAAAATGTCACATGGATTATAAAAAATAATGACTGCCTATAGAATGTATCTGCAAATATAATTCTGCAAATGCAAATTCACCCTCTCAATTGACATGTGTGGGAGAGAGACAGTGTGTGTGTATGTGTGTGTGTAGGAGAGAGGGAGAGAGTGTGAGTGTGTATGTGCATGCGGGCTTAATAGTGTGTGCTTGAATGTGATAGAGTATACGCCTGTGAGAGGGTGTGTGCATGGGTGTGATTGTGGGGTGTGTGTGTGCATGAGAGAGAGCGTGTGTATGAAAGAGTGTCAGCATTTGTGTGAATTTGTAAGAGTGTTTGCCTGTGTGTGTGAGAGTGTATAGTGTAGTGGGGTCACCTATAGTGTGACATGAACCCACAGTCACGGTTGAGGCCATCCTCATGAGTACCAAACTTGGCTATCAGACTCTGCTGGCCACTCTAGTTGTTGTGTATCCCGAAGTCTGCCTTTTAGGACGGTCACCCGAAGATCCAAGGCCGAATGTCCCAGACCGCTGACATGTTCCCCGGGTGGGAGGGACCATCACTGTCTGGCAACTTTTGCACGGTATCCATTCATCCACTGTCATTGCGTCTGCTTGGTCTCACCAATGTAGCATGCCTCAGGGCAAGTGCAAAACTAAACAGTGCTCACAGTACCATATTGAAAGATTATACAATACTCACCATACCGAGTTCGGTGATCACACAGAGCTCATTGTACCGAGTTCACAGATGCTACAATACACATGGTACCAAGTTCAGTTACTGCACAGTGCTCACTGTACCAAATTCCGGATCACGCAATGCACATAGTACTGAGTTCAGAGATCACTCACTGCTCACTGTAGTGAGTTCAGAGATCATTGTGTTCAAGTTACTGAGTCCAGAGAATGTAAAACTCACAATACCAAGTTTAAAAAACATACAGTGTTCATAGTATCAGTTTCAGAGAATGAACAGTTCCTCACAGTGCCAAATTTAAAGAGCACAGCACTCAAATTACTGATTTCAGAGAAAATATACTGCCAACCTCAAATAGGAGGTAGTGAGGGAGTGAGGGATTTCAACACAAAGAACTTTACAATTGAATTTTTGCTGGATAGGTGAATGAATACAGGAATGATATGTGAAAAGAACATCTTGAGAGTTTGGATACATGCAGCAGATTTCCAAGTTCATCAAGGTTGTAAGACAGAAATCTGACTAAAACATTGGAACCCACTAGAACCTCTTACACCTCAAAGCCTATCCACCATTGACAAGACATAAATCAGGTGCATAATGGAATACTCTCCGCTTGCTTGAATTAGTGCATTTAAGAAGTTTGATATCATCAACGACAAAGCAGCCTACTTGATTTTCACTCCATCCATCAACTGAAACATTGATTCCCTCCACCGACAATGTGCACTGTATAGCAGTAACTTACCCCATTCTCATTCAGGAACATTCTAAGCAATCAGTATTTAGAGTCATAGAGATGTACAGCATGGAAACAGAGCCTTCGGTCCAACCCGTCCATGCCGACCAGATATCCCAACCCAATCTAGTCCCACCTGCCAGCACCCGGCACATATCCCTCCAAACCCTAATCATTTACCCATCCAAATGCCTCTTAAATGTTGCAATTGTACCAGCCTCCACCACTTCCTCTGGCAGCTCATTCCTTACACATACCACCCTCTGTGTGAAAAAGTTGCCCCTTAGGTGTCTTTTATATTTTTCCCCTCTCACCCTAAACCTATGGCCTCTAGTTCTGGACTCCCCGACCCCAGGGAAAAGACTTTGCCTATTTATCCTATACATGCCCCTCATAATTTTGTAAACCTCGATAAGGTCACCCCTCAGCCTCCGACGCTCCAGGGAAAAACAGCCCCAGCCTGTTCAGCCTCTTCCTATAGCTCAAATCCTCCAACCCTAGCAACATCTTGTAAATCTTTTCTGAACCCTTTCAAGTTTCACAACATCATTCCGATAGGAAGGAGTCCAGAATTGCACACAATATTCCAAGTGGCCTAAACAATGTCCTGTACAGCCGCAACATGACTTCCCAACTCCTGTACTCAATACTCTTGACCAATAAAAGAAAGCATACCAAACACCTTCTTCACTATCCTATCTACCTGCAACTCCACTTTCAAGGAACTGTAAACCTGCACTCCAAGGTCTCTTTGTTCAGCAACACTCCCTCGGACCTTACCATTAAATGTATAAGTCCTGCTAAGATTTGCTTTCCCAAAATGCAGCACCTCGCATTTATCTCAATTAAACTCCATCTGCCACTTCTCAACCCATTGGCCCATCTGATCAAGATCCTGTTGTAATCTGAGGTAACCCTCTTCGCTGTCCACTACACCTCCAATTTTGGTGTCATCTATAAACTTACTAACTGTACTTCTTATGCTCGCATCCAAAGCATTTATGTAAATGAGAAAAAATAGAGGACCCAGCACCGATCCTTGTGGCAATCCACTGGTCACAGGCCTCCAGTCTGAAAAACAACCCTCCACCACCACCCTCTGTCTTCTACCTTTGAGCCAGTTCTATATCCAAATGGCTAGTTTTCCCTGTATTCCATGAGATCTAAACTTGCTAATCAGACTCCCATGGGGTACCTTGTCGAACGCCTTACTGAAGTCCATATAGATCACTTCTACTGATCTGCTCTCATCAATCGTCTTTGTTACTTCTTCAAAAGACTCAATCAAGTTTGTGAGACATGATTTCCCATGCACAAAGCCATGTCGACTATCCCTAATCAGTCCTTGCCTTTCCACATACATGTACAGCCTGTCCCTCAGGATTCCCTCGAACAACTTGCCCACCACCGAGGTCAGGATCACTGGTCTATAGTTCCCTGGCTTGTCCTTACCACCCATCTTAAACAGTGGCACCACGTTTGCCAACCTCCAGTCTTCCGGCACCTCACCTGTAACTATCGATGATACAAATATCTTAGCAAGAGGTCCAGCAATCACTTCTCTAGCTTCCCACAGAGTTCTCGGGTACACCTGATCAGGTCCTGGGGATTTATCCACCTTTACCTATTTCAAGACATCCAGCACTTCCTCCTCTGTAATCTGGACATTTTGCAGTAAGTAGTGTTGTTACAAACTAGTTGATAACTAGTTGCCAGGGAAAGAGTTACCATGATATTCAGTACCATAAAAGAACTTTTATTAATGTTGAAGCTGTTGTGCATGTTCCTCCCAGATCAATAAAATTTACCTACAATGGTTACCATACAAAATCATATTATAATGAAACATTCATTTGCTTCATTTAAATAACAAATATAGTAAATAACAAATATTAAACAAATTAAAATATTTTTTCCCAGAAAAATGTAAAAAAAAGCTAAACAGCACTCTATAATGTTGAACATTACAGAACTTAAGAGTTAAAAAATGTAATCTTCACGAAAGAAACAAAGTTTCAAATTTTGTAAAATACACCTTAAAATTAAGTGCACTGGAATTCATATGATGATTCTGATTTGTTTAAATGGTGTAAAACTTGTTTTGTACCACTAGGTGTCATCAATTATTAAATTCTGCACCGAAAAACATTTTCTGCAGGGTTGAGGATATATTTTATATGCCTTTCTAGAAAATTAAGAAAATTCATAACTTAGCATGTTGACTTTCAACAAAGGCTATTACAGCCCATGACCTTACCTAGATATTACCAGTCTCTCCATACTTAAGACCAAAGTACGAAGACCTAAAAATCAAGGGTGAAGTTCCAGTGCAGTATTGTGGGAGGGGTGCATTATTGGGTGAGATGTTAAAAAAAACACCTTTGTGCCCTCTCAGGGTGGATCTGAAAGATTCCATGGTACTATTTTGATGTACAATAGGAGAGTTTTCCTGATGTCCTAATTAATATTAATCCTTCAGTTGACATTACATACATCACAGTACTTTTGTGGGAGTTGCTGTGACCAAATTGCCTACTACAGTTTCTATATTACAAACTGAGTACATTTCAAAAGTACTTCACTGGCTGCATAGAACTTTCAGACATTCAGCAATTGTCAAAGGTGCAATCAAAATGCATGTCTTCTTTCCATATTGTAAAGTGCCTGGTTACTTTAGAGGAGTTCAACATCAAGATGTCACTACCATCCCTGAAAAACTATGCTGTCAAGCAATGGCTGATTGCATGGTGGTTTCGAAGTTAGTTTGTCAACAACACTTGTAGCTGCAGGTATCAATTGAATAAACACAGGCATGTGTTACTGGCACTGGTGTTATGGAAAATTTGGGACCAAGATTCAATTATAACCACAGGTGGCTTAAAAAAAGAACTATGGAACTATGTCAGTTTGATTCCAATGCTCACACAGTTCAATAACATATCTCACATCAGTAGCATATGTGGAGTAACACTACTGAAGCTGATTCACTCTCCAGAGATGCTGACAAATTTGCTGTCAATTTCCAGCATTTTGCTTCCATCCATTCTAGCAATTTCATATTTACCAAGTAGGAAAGAATTTTATCCATGCCAGTGATCTCTAGTAGTTTTCCCATTACTGATGGAACACCAATAGTTAGCAGACTATCCTTCTATTTTATTTTAACATGGGTGTCATTTTGGTATTTTCCAGTCCTCTGTAATCACTTATGGAGAAGATTACAGTGAGACCTTCTTCAATTTCACCCTAATTTCTACCAGCAACCCAAAATGCAGTGTAGCTGGATTAGTGACTTTTAATTACCCCTTATCCCACCTATTTAGTACCTACTTTCTTATTTGCAAATAACTTATTCAACAGCTCACTCATGCTCTCCAAATCCACAATTACCAACCATCCAACTTTCCTCCATTGGTATTATTTTAAACAGAGAACTCACCTCATTGTAAAAGAACATCCACAAGCAGTAGTGCTTAACAATACACAGGGTAAAAATTGCAATACAAGATATCAAATTACAGCACCATGAGTATGAATAGTAATTGAAAATAAAGGAATTCAGGTGCTTGGAATTTCTTTCAGTTTTTAGGATAGCTAGTCTAAGAGTGGCATTGGGCACGTTTGTGCATCACCCAGTTACCCATTTTATAGCAAACGTGGCTATATGATAATTTAGGTTGTTTCTGCTGCTTTCACATGATTACCAAAACATCTGTTACTAACATACAAATCTCTGTTCCTCATGCAAAAGACATTTCCTTCATTTAGTCAGTCAAACATTTCGGCACAAAGATAGCCCCAAGTCTAATAGTTTTTGCATAATTAGTATTTCTGCCATTTGACAGTGGCTCTCTTCAAAAGATTTTTTGAGTTTTGAGATCTATACTGAGCCAAAGACATCAATGTTAGTGTGCGCAAAGGATTTTTGAATATTTCCTCTCCAGTCACTTTCAAAAAGACGTTAGAAGTGGAAAGATGGTCTTAATGATGATGAAGGTAATAGACAGGGTAGACAAGAAGGAACAGTTACCGCTAGCAAAGGGATCAATAACCAAGGGGCATACATTTAAGCTAAAGGGCAGGAGGTCTAGAGGGGATGTGAAGGAAGAAAAATTCACTCAGAAGGTGATGGGAATCTGGAACTCACTACGAGAGAAATAAACCCTCATAACATTTAAGAAGAATTTAGATATGCACTTGTGATGCCAAGGAATATAAAGCTATGGGCCAAGTGCTGAAAACAGGATTAAAATAGCTGGGTGTTTTTGACTGGTGCAAATGCAACGGACTTACGGGCATTTTTCTGTGCTCTACACCTCGGCGATTAATAGTCTTTTTGCTGGAAGTGGCCTGAGGCTCTTAGTGCAAAGGATTATGACAAAGAGCAGGTCATTTGTTATTCAGTTTTGTCCTAGCTTTGCACTGTTCTTAGTATTAAGGAGATAAGGAAAGGGGAACATAAGTTCCCATTAGCAAGGTCAGCACGGGATATGATACAATTGAGGTGAGGAAACTCCAATAGACTGGGAAACAAGATTCATGCGTCGTCTCCTACCAAAAAGGTGATCTGCTGCTGGTGTTTTTCTAATAAATGAAATAGCAAGCATTAGGGCTTTACTTATTTATTTAAGAGACCTGTATCATTGAAAAACAACTAACTCCTGGGATGTATTCACTGGGTGTTGGAAGCTTCACATGGCAAAAAAAATGAGGACAATGACAACTTTCATTGCTAATAATGGATTATTCACCCTGTAGGCGATCAGTTAGTTTGTGATGCAGAGTGATGCCAACAGCATGGGTTTATTTCCCGCATTGACTGAGGCAACCATGTAAGACTCTCCATCTCAACTCTCCCCTTGCCTTGAGGTGTTGTGACCCTCAAGTTAAACCAACACCAATCATCTGTCTAATGAGAGAGCAGCTCTATGGTCTGGTATGACTATTGCAACTTTATCTTTTATTCACCCTACAGGTCTTTGTAGGCAGGATGCACACTGCAGCCAGACTGTCCTTGGGTTGTTGAAGGCCACAATTCCTCTAACACACCCAAATAACTGTACATTTCCTGTGTCAGAAATATCTGCTAATGTTTGTAAGCCTCCGAAGATGTCTGTGCTCCCAGATTTTCTCTTCTCTTCCAAAGACTCGACAATGTTCAAAGAGTCAGAATGAGAAAATTCTGATTATTTTACTGTTTTCCATTTATTCAGCTTTTGCAAAGCACAATAACTCATATACTTCAGGATGAACTGGTGAAAGATAGTTATCTTTCAGTGAGCTGATACTTTCATTGTTTACTTATCTTCCAAAAAAATCTAGTTACATTAGTTTTTGAAGTTATGATCCATACATCATTAATCCATTGCCGACTTTCATCACATTTGATTGTTCTGAATGCATAACTTCAAGCAGAGCTTCGTGAAGAGAAAAAATGTTTGATCCTTAAATTAGCTTTGGAAATCTTAACCACTCATAAACATGAGAACTTGATTCTCAGCAAACTCCTACTCATAAAAGATATAATGCACAATGCAAAGAAAAATGCTAATAGGTCAAGTAGAGAAATAAAAGGTAGGTGTAAATAAAAGCTGTGTAAATAGAAATAGCAGAATAATTACCAATCAAATTTTTTTTAAAAATAGAGACTATGTTATGAAATTGAAATCACTTTTGAGATTGGAACAGGTGATCTTTTGAGTTAATATTGAGCTCCAACAGGTCAGTGGAAGTTGGAGACAGAGAGTTCAGACAGTAGACAGAACATTAAAATGGTACACAACTGGAAATATGGTGTCATGTTTGTGCACTGAACACTTCTGCAAAGTGGACACATAATCTCTGTTTGGTCATTCACATTAGTATT
Source organism: Chiloscyllium plagiosum (assembly GCF_004010195.1). Classification (NCBI taxonomy): domain Eukaryota; kingdom Metazoa; phylum Chordata; class Chondrichthyes; order Orectolobiformes; family Hemiscylliidae; genus Chiloscyllium; species Chiloscyllium plagiosum. Next base: position 49,188,840 of record NC_057720.1, read on the forward strand.
ATGATGTGCAGTATATAAAAGAGATACTGGGAACAGGAGTAGATCATTCAGCCCCTCAAGCCTATTCCACCATTCAATGAGATCATGACTATCTGTCCAAACTCCATATAATTGCCTTTGGTCCACGTCACTTAATACTTTTGCTGACAACTTTTGTGTCAGTAACATGGGAGTTTGCTGTATGTCTGAAGTTAACAATTAATTTGTAATGTAAGTATTCCTGTAGCCGTGGTGATTTCCTTAAAGAAAAACTAATGACTAATTTTAGAATTAGAAGAGTTCTTTTTAAGCTTATAGAATTGTAGTATTTTGTAGTTCAGAAGGAGGCCATTTGCCCCATCATGTTTGTCCTGGCTCCTGTTAGAGCAATCCAGCTAGTCCCAGTCTCCAGCCCTATCTTAGTAGTCCTCTAACTTCATCCTTTTCAAATATATATCCAGATCCTTTGCAACCTCCACTGGAATTTGCCTCCACCACTCTCCCATGCGGCACTTTTCAAATCCTAACAACTCTTTGACTAAAGAAGTTTCTCTTCACCTGACAGGAAACATCCATGTCTTAGAGAAAGAGCTTAATTTTTTAGTTTGATTTTAAGTTGGCCAGCAAAGTCCTTTGATAAAAATGCATTCAGAGACTATTACTCCTGAAAAGGGAAGGATACAGTGAAACTTGATGACCTTTGAGTAAAGAGTTGGTGGTAGTCCCAGACCAGAACATTGGGTTTTAAAACTGAATTTGTTTAAGCCCAGGTGTATAATTGCTGCATGAAGTGGTGTGCAGTTCTCGTCTATAAATGAAATTTATGTAAGTGTTAGAGACTCAAATAAAAGCAAAATACCAGATGCTGGAAATCTAAAACAAACACAAAATGGTGTACTGAAGAACTCAGGTCAATTTCAATACTGAAGACATACCAATCTTGAAACTTTAACTTTGTTTCTCTCTCCACAGATACTGACAGGGTGGTGTGTTTCTCCAGCATTTTCTGTGTTTGTTTTCGTGTTAGAGACAGGGATTTTAATGTGGGTAGTGTACAAATAGTGCTTTTGGGTTCTCTAGCAGGAGTGGGTTTTGGGAACTTTACAAGAGCTATTGTTTTTCTTTTCAACTAATAAAGGAGAACTTGGGGATTAATTCAATTATACTTTTACAGTATTTAAGAATCTTTAAATGTGGTGCAAGTATATAGTTTATTTATTCTTTTATTTTAAATAAACTTATTTTGTGGCTCAAGCAAACTTTGCAGCATTGTCTGCTTTTGTTTCAGTTAGAGATCACTTTGTTGAAGCCAAAATGTGATTTATGAAGATGTTTCAGACTGAGATCTGATTTGTCCAGTTATAACATTAGTTGGGAGACTTATCATACACTGTACAAGTAAACTGTTGCTTCATCTGAAAGGAATGTTTAGGCATTGATCAGTGAGAAGGGTAATAGTAAAAGCATAGATATTGCAAAATCAATGGTTCTGTTGGAAGATACTACAGGAAGGAGAGGGTTGTTTGCAGTGATTGAGGAAGCACAAGTGTAACAGTCTTCTCAGATTGCTGAAAGGGAAGCTGAAAACGGTTTGGTGGTGGCATCACAAATGTCAAATAATTATAAACTGAACAGAAACTAGGAACAGTAGTGTGCTATTTAGCCCTCTGAGCCTGCTCTGCCATTCAGTATTATCACTGTTGATCCTCTATCTCAACACCATATTTCTGCTTTCTTGCCAACACCCTTTGATGCCTTTAATATCTAAAAATTTGTTAATCTCTTCCTTGAATATATTCAGTGAACCAGCCTTCTCTGGTAGTGCATTTTATCGAGATATCATCCTCTGAGTGAAGAAATGTTTCCTCACCTCAGTCCTAAATGACCTACCCCAAATCTTGACATGGTCACCTATGGTTCTAGACTCCCAAACTCTATGCGTCTAGTCTGTCTAACCTTGTTAGAATTTCATATATTTTAATCAAATATCAAATTCCTCTCATTCTTCTAAAATGTAGTGCATACAGACCTAGCCAAACCAATTCCCCTGACACGACAGTCCTCCCATCTCTAGTATCAGCCCAGAGAATCTCTGCTGCACACTGTTTATGGCAAAGATATATTAGAGTCGAGAGTGTGATGCTGGAAAAGCACAGCAGGTCAGGCAGCATCCGAGGAGCAGGAGAATCGACATTTTCAGCGTAAGCCCTTCATTAGGAATGAGGCTGGTGGACCAGAGGGGCTGAGAAATAAATGGGAGGGAAATGGGGCTGGGGGAAGGTAGCTGGGAATGTGATAGGTAGATGAAGGTGAGGGGGGGAAAGGTGATAGATCGGAGTGTGGATCAGATAATTGGAAAGGAAAACGGGCAGTTCAAGAGGGTGGTGCCGAGTTGGAGGCTTGGGGCTGGGATGAGGTGGGGTGAGGGGAAATGAGGCAATTGACGAAATCCACATTCATCCCATGTGGTTGCAGGGTCCCAAGGCTTAAGATGAGACGTTCTTCCTCCATGCGTCGGTTCATAAGGGTTGGGCGATGGCGGAGGCCCAGGACCTGCAAATTCTTGGCGGCTTGGGAGGGGGAGTTGGTGTTCAGCCAAGGGGCAGTGGGGCTGGTTGGTGCGGGTGTTTCAGAGATGTTCTCTGAAACGATCCGCAAGTTGGCGTCCAGTCACCCCAATGTAGAAGAGACCACATCGGGTGCAACAGATATAGTAGACGACGTGTGTGGAAGTACAGGTAAATTTCAGTCAGATGTGAAAGGATCTTTTGGAGCCTTGGACAGACGTGAGCGCGGGGAAGTATGGGCGTAGGTTTTGCACTTCTTGCTTTGGCAGAAGCAGGTGCTGGGAGTGGGGTGTGTGGATCTGACAAGGGAGTCGCGGAGGGAATGGTCTCTCTGAAATGCAGATAGAGGTGGGGAGGGAAATATATCCCTCGTGGTGGGGTCTATTTGTAGGTAGTGGAAGTGGTGGAGAATGATGAGATGTACCTGTACGTTGGTGGGGTGGAAGGTGAGGATGGGGGGGGGGGGGATTCCGTCCTTGTTGCAATTGGAGGTGTGGGAAGTGGAGAAGATGTGCTGAAGGGTATCACTGACCACATGGGAGGGAAAATTGCAGTCTTTGAAGAAGGAGGGCATCTGGGATGTTCTAAGGTGGAATTGGTCCTCATGGGAGCAGATGCAGAGGAGGCGAAGGATTTGGGAATAAGGGGTGGCATTTTTATAGGAGGCAGAGTGGGAGGTGTAGTCCAGGTAGTTGCAAGAGTTGGTGGGTTTGTAGTAATTGTCTGTGGTTAGTCAGTCACTGGAGATGGAGAGGTCCAGGAAGAGGAGGGAGGTGTCAGAGATGGTCCAGGTGAATTTGAGGTTGGGGTGCAAGTTATTGGTGAATTTGATGAACTGTTCAACCTCCTCGTGGGAGTATGAGATAACGCAGATACAGTCATCAATGTAGCGGAGGAAAAGATGGAGAATGGTGCCGGTGTAGCTGTGGAAAATGGACTGTTCCACGTACCCGACGAAGAAGCCTGCATAGCTGGGGCCCATGCGGATGACCCAGGTCATATCCTCTTTTAGGTAGGGAGACCAAAACTGCACACAGTACTCCAGGGGCAGCCTTACAAATAACTGCAGTAAGACATCCTTATTTCTGAACTCAAATCCTTTTGCAATTGAAGACATACTATGTGGAGGTTAGTGGGATGAAGCTGAGGTCAAAGAAAACCTTACCATGATTCTGGAAGAGAAGGAAAGAAGTGAAAGTGAAAGAAGTGAGAATTGGTACAGACATGCTAAGGATCCCGACAACCATGTTGAGGGAACATTAAAGTTTTCAGTTACATTGAAAGCGTTGGTCTGGGAAATGGTCAGAGCAGATATGACAGAGAGGTAGAAACCAGATGAAAAAAATAAAGTTTACACAGGAAGCAAATGCATTCTGGTAAACAAGTCAGTCTGTGGGCTTGCAGTGCATATTAGTCTACAGGCTAGTCTCAGAATGGAGATAAAATGATTGAAGGACACAAGGGAAGAGCTGGAGGAAATGGGCCATGAGAAGGTGAGGGAAATGCAAAAACAAAGCTGATGAAATCTTCCAGTTTGAGATGTGGGCAGGGAACAAGTCAAATAGTCATCAATTTACCAAAAAAAACAAGTGAGAGAGGGGACTTATGTAAGGCTGGTACAAAGAATATTTCACAGAGAGACTTAGGCGTTCAGGTACACAATTATTTGAAGTTTGCATTACATATAGATAGCTTAGCACATTTCCCTTCATTGCTCAGACCTCTGAGTATGAGTTGGGATGTTATGTTGAGGTTGGATAGGACGCTGATGAGGCCTCTTCTGGAGTACTATGTCCAGTTCTGTTCGTCTTGTTACAGGAAGGATATTATGAAGCTGGAAAGGGTTAAGAAGAGATTTACTAGGATGCTTCCGGGAATGGAATGTCTTGATTGGCTGGGACCTTTTACACTGGAATGTAGGAGGTTGAGGGGTGATCTTATAGAGGTTTATAAAATCGTGAGGGGTATAGAAAGGTAAATAGAGTGTATCTTTTCCCTAGAGTGGGGATTTCAAGACCAGAGACCAAATATTTATGGTAAGGGGATGAAGATTTAAAAATGACATAAGGGGTATTTTGTTGCTGCTATCAGAGGTGTCTTTAGTTAGATGCCTGCAAACACTTGTACATGATATTATAATTTTGGACAAAACTAAAATGTGAAATGTTAAATTAAACAAATGTATACATTTTAAAATTCTTATTTAACAGCAGTGTTCATTTGGTTCATGTAAACATTTCACATTACACACCACTATTATTTTTCTTGAAATGCAGGTTTTATTTTGAAGTACAGTAGCCACTCACTATAACTCTAATATATACATAATCTTTACTGATTCTCCAACATAAAGCCCATAAGATGCCTATTTCCCAACTCTCATCCAATTTGTACATGGAAGTCCTACAGATAGAGAGGGGCCACTGTACATTACTCATATTATAAACAACATTTCTGGAAATATTCATACAAAGCTAGTTACACATAAATTTAACAAGATAAACAGACTAAAAACAATAAGTTCCACTATTACATAGCTTTTTTTGAAAAAGAACCTACAAATCCCAGTGATTTTATTTTGTCTGCATCAGGATGAGGATTTCCGTAGTGATTCTCGCAGAAGCAGTTTTACCAAGTCCAAAACTACCTTGATGTTCTGAGGACCAAATCCATGTGTGATTAAATTATATGGATGCTCCTGCCACATAAAACTGTCCATGATTGTGTCAAGATCTTCAATCACCTTTCTGGAGAAAATAAAAGAATTTGGTAAGCCTACATGAAAACTTTGTAGGTTCTTTCACTATTGTTCCATTAGATCAACTTTTCTAAAATAAAAATCAAATTACAAACACTATTTCCTGGATAGAACAGTCCAAATGAAATCAATATCCTTCCAGTGTTTCAACTCAGGCAGTGATTTATCTGACATTGAAAACATTAAGTACAATAGGTAATAATAAACACTGAGCTTCACATGAAAAAGACGGATTTAATGCTTATGCTCATACGTTGTTAAAAAGTCAAAACAGAACCAACTGAAAAAACATGTAACAACAAGGAGGTTGTCTTTGTGTTGAACACCAGGAGATGGGAGAGATACGAAATGTAATATTTCATGTCAGTTTTTACTGTGGAGAAAGAAATGGAGTTTAGAGAATGCAGAGAAATAAACTTTAATGTTTTAAAAACAGTTCACATTGAGTAAGTATTAGAGAATATAAAGGTGGATAAATCTCCAGGACCTAATCTAATGTATTGCAGAACGTTGTTGGAAGTGAGAGAGGAAATTATGAGACCCCTTGCAGAAATATTTGCAACATCTAAAATTATGGGTGAAGTGCCTGATGACTGGAGGGTAGCTACTGTTGTACCTTTGTTTAAGAAAGGAAGGAAAGAACTGTGAAATGTTGACCTGTGAGTCTGATTTCGGTTGTGGGTAAATTGTTGGAGGTGATTATAAAAGATAGGAGTTATGAACATTTAGAAAGGCAAAAATTGATTTAGGATAGCATTTTTTGAGGAAGTTGCCTTAAAGATTAACGATAGCAGAGCAGTGGATGTTGTTTATCTGGATTTTAATAAAGCTTTCGACAAGGTTCAGCATGGCAGACAACTCAGTAAAGTTAGGTCAAATGGGATTCAGGATGAGTTTGCCAATTGGGTACATAATTGGCTTAATGGCAGGAGACAGATAGAAATGGCAGAGGGTTGGTTTTTGGCCTGGAGACTTGTGCCCAGCAGTGTTCCATTGGGATCAGTTCTGGGTCCTCTTTTGTTTGTCATTTGTATAAATGATTTGGACAAGAACATAGAAGGCACGGTTAGTAAGTTTGCTGACAACACCAAAATTGGTGGTGGCATTGCACACAGCGAAGAAGGTTTTCTCAGATTACAAAAGGGATCTTGATCAAATGGGTCAATGGGCTGAAAAATGGCAGATGGAGTTTAATCTGGATAAATGTGAGGTAGTGCATTTTTGTACAACAAACAAGGGCAGGACTTATACAATTAATGGTAGAGCCTTGGATATTGTTATAGAACAGGGGCACCTCGGAGTGCAAGTATTTAATTCTTTGAAGTTTGCATCACATATAGACAGGGTAGTTAAAAAGATGTTTGGCATGTTTGCCTTCACTGCTCAGTCCTTTTAAGTATAAGAATTGGGAAGTCATGTTGAGGTTGTACAGGACATTATTGAGATTGCTTCTGGAATACTGTGTCCAGTTCTGGTCGCCCAATTATGGAAATGATATCATCAAGCTGGAGAGGGTTCAGAAAAGATTTAACAGGATGTTGCTGGTTATGAAAGGTTTCAGTTATAAAGAAAGGCTGGATGGGCTGGGATGTTTTCCACTGGAGCATAGGAGGTTGAGAGATGATCTGATAGAAGTTTATAAAATAATGAGAGGAATAGATATTAATGGTAGTTGTCTTTCTCCTAGGATGGGGGATTTCAAGAGTAGGGGGCACATTTTTTAAAGGTGAGAGAAGAGAGATTTGAAAAAGACATGAGGCATTTTCTTTAATACAGAGGGTGGTTCACGTGTGGAATGAACTTGCTGAGAAAGTGGTGGATTCAGGTACAATTACAATGTTCAAAAGACATTTCGATAGATACATGAATAGGAAAGGTTTGGAAGATAATGGGCCACGAGCAGCAGGTGGGACTAGTTTAGTTTGGAATTATGTTTGGCATGGAGTGGTTGGAACGAAGGGTCTATTTCCATGCTGTATCACTCTATGACACATTTCATTAGTTTTAATTTTTGATATATCTATCTTCTGCACACAGTTGACATGACATGTAGATATTTATCAATTATTATTTGTCATCAACAAGTTGGATAAGTCCATAAGAATCTTTAATGGCAATGGGGTAAAGAAGTGAGTGAGGGATAATTAAACTGTGAAATATTATTAATGTTTCACCAAATCAAGTTTGATGGAAAGCTTAATGCATAATTTGTCTGTAGTCAAGCGTAGGTCAGGCATGTCAGTACAGGAGAATTAAACATTTGATTTTTGTTTTATAGAATCATACCGCACAGAGTAGGCCACTCAGCTACTGTGTCAAAGTCAGCTCTCAGAAAAATCAATCGAAATAGTTTCAATCCACTGCACTTACCTTACAGCCCTGGAGACATTTGCTTTTCAAGTATATAACCAATTCATTTTAGCAAGTTACCACTGAATCTGTGTCCATCCTTTCAAGCAGTGCATTTCAGATCATCATAACTTGCTTTACAAATGTAAATCACATTTCTAACCTTCCCAGTAGTAGACAAAATACTAGATGCTTTTACACAGAATGCTTTGACAGATCACTTAAGAAAATATCAATAGGATTAAAAAAAAGTCAAGATGAATTTATGAAAGAGAAATCATGTTTCACAAACCTCACTATTTTCAGGATGTAACTAGTAGAATAGATAAGGAAGAATGAGTGGATGTGGTCTATTATCGATTTCAGAAAGCTTTTACTGAGGTCACACATTATCTAGGAAACGCACACCAAATTTCAATAAACAAAAAACTTATAACAAACTGTATCTTCCAATATTTGGGAAAAACAAATTACCTAATGTGCAAACTTAAACTGTAAACACCCTTTTAATCCAAACATACAGATTAATTCACACATAGGATGGGCAAAGTGATGAGACAAACAGGCTTTTTTTTCCAGGAAATATCATGGATAAAAACTTTGATAAAAAGGCACAAAGTTGTGGATCAGAGTCCAAATAAAAAAATCGTGGAATGAGGTGACTTTCTCAGTTTTCCTTGTTTTTCGGTATTTTTATTTACTGTGGTGGACCTCAATTACATTGCCAGTCATTTAAGTCTTGGTTCAAGATAGCAGCTCTTCCCTTCCGCAAAGTCTTTAAGTGTTATTTCTTTTCCACTCACACTGAGAGGGAGCATTCTCACTTGCTGGCAGGCTGTTTTTAAAAAAGGTCCAAGACCCAACTGCTCTCTCCTCAGTTTTCTGACAAAAGTCCAACCAATCCACTGCCCATATCTAGATAATTACCTATTATTCCCAAAGACCACCTGGTGCCAGTATCTCTTGTAGAATTATCAAATTTTTAGTAATTGTAGACCATCCTGTTTTACTTTTTCTTATGAGTTGGGAACAAAACTTCTGTTTTCTGCTTTCACAAATTATTTTTTAATAAATATCACCCTTACACTGGCATGAATTCAGAATTAGTTGCCAGATAGAAAGCAAAGAGGAGGAATAAATGCATTTTTGTAGAGGGGAAGATGTTGCTAGTTTGATATGACAGGGATCAGGGCTTGGGCCTCACATATAAGTGACATATTAGTAAATGTTGAAGTACAAAGGGACGTTGGTCTCCTTCTATGCAAGTCATTGAATGCAACCATGCAGATGAATCTTGCAGACAAGGTATCATTATCAGCGCAATGATGTATTGTTGTAGCAATAAAGTGTCTAGGATAGACCACATCTGGAATAGTGCATGCAGTTTTGGTCTCCTCACCCAAAGAAAAGATATTGGATCAGCTGGAGTGACAGTTAGAGGCAATGAGGAATTTACAAGAGTTGGGGGTGTGATAAATGGCACTTATAGGAGGGAAGGAAAGCCGCAGATACAGTCAGATAGATGGGTTAACCCCAGGAAAGATAGGAGAGATAAACAGGTAGTGCATGAGTCTTCTGTGGCTATCCCCATTTCAAACAAGTATGCTGTTTTGGAACATGTAGGGGGTGATAGACTCTGAGGGTAATGTAGCATGAACAGCCAGGTTTCTGCTATTGAGAGACGCTCTAATGTAATGAGGGGTATGTCAGGTTCCAAGTGATCAATTATGATAGGGGACTCTCTAGTCAGAGGCACAGACAGACGTTTCTGAGGCCATCTGCGAAAAATCAGAATGATGTGTTGTATCCCCGGTGCTAGGATCATGAATGTCTCAGAGAGGGTGCAGAATGTTCTCAAAGGGGAGAGGGGCCAGCAGGAAGTCATTGTACACATTGGAACCAACAACATAGGAAGGGAAAAGGATGAAGTTAGGCAAGAATTTAAAAAGGAGGTCTTCGAGGGTAGTAATATTTGGATTACCCCTGGTGCTATGAGCTAGTGAGGGTAGAAATAGGAGGATAGAACAGATAAATGCGTGGCTGAGGAGCTGATGCATGGGAAAAAGGTTCACATTTTTGAATCACTGGAATTTCTTCTGGGGTGGAAGTGCCCTTTACAAAAAGGATGGATTGCACCCAAATTGGAAGGGGACTAATATACTGGCAGGGAGATTTGCTACAGTTGCTCGGGAGGATTTAAACTAGTGGGGGGGAGAGACGACTCAGGGAGACAGTGAGGAAAGAGATCAATATGAGACTTGTACAGTTGGGAAAAGGAGCAAGTCAAGCAGTCAGGACAGGTAGGGACAAAGCGGAGAACAAGGTAGGATTGATAAATTAAACTGCATTTACTTCAAAGCAAGCGGCCTAACAGGGAAGGCAGATGAACTCAGGGTGTGGTTAGGAACATGGGACTGGGATGTCATGGCAATTACAGAGACATGGCTCAGAGATGGACAGGGCTGGCAGTTTAATGTTCCAGGATACAAATGCTACAGGAAGGATAGAAAAGGAGGCAGGAGAGGAGGGGGAGTGATGTTTTTAGCAAGGGATAGCATTACAGCTGTACTGAGGGAGGATTTTACTGGAAATACAGACAGAGAAGTTATTTGGATGGAACTGATAAATAAGAAAGGGATGATCATCTTACTGGGGTTATATTATACATGCCTAATTGTCAGCGGGGAATTGAGAAACAAATTTGTAGAGAGATTTCAGTTACCTGGAAGAATAATAGGGTGGTTATGGTAGGGGATTGCAGCTTTCCAAACATAGACTGGGACTGCCATAGTGTTAGATGGAGAGGAATTCGTTAAGTATGTGCAAGAAAATTTTCTGATTCAGTATGTGGATGTACCTACTAGAGCAAGTGCAAAACTTGACCTACTCTTGGGAAATAAGGCAATGCAGGTGACTGAGGTGTCAGTGGGGAGCACTTTGAGGCCAGCGACCATAATTCTATTAGTTGTAAAATAATGATGGAAAAAGACAGACCAGATCTAAAATTTGAAGTTCTGAATTGGAGGAAGGCTAATTTTGACAGAATTAGGCAAGAGCTTTCAAAAGCTGATTGTGGGCAAATGTTTGCAGGTAAAAGGACGGCTGGAAAAATGGGAAGCCTTCAGAAATGAGATAACAAGAGTCCAGAGAAAGTATATTCCTGTCAGGGTGAAAGGGAAGGCTGGTAGGTATAGGGAATGCTGGATGACTAAAGAAATTGAGGGTTTGTTTAAGAAATCATGTCTCATGAACTTGATTGAGTTTTTTTGAAAAAGAAACAAAGAGAACTGATGAGGGCAGAGTGGTAGATGTGATCTAGAATGACTTCAGTAAGGCGTTCAACAAGGTTTCCCATAGGAGACTGATTAGCAAGGTTAGATTACATGGGATGCAGAAGTGGCTCCAAGGTAGAAGACAGAGGGTGGTGGTGGAGGGTTGTTTTTCAGACTGGAGGCCTGTGACCAGTGGAGTGCCACAAGGATCGGTGCTGGGTCCACTACTTTTTGTCATTTACATAAATGATTTGGATGTGAACATAGGAAGTATAGTTAGTAAGGTTGCAGATGACACGAAAATTAAAAGGTGTAATGGACAGCGAAGAAAGTTACTTCAGAATACAATGGGATCTTGATCAGATGGGCCAACAGGCTGAGTGGCAGATGGAGTTTAATTTAAATAAATGCGAGGTGTGGCATTTTGGAAAAGCAAATCTTAGCAGGACTTATACACTTAATGGTAAGGCCCTTGGGAATGCTGCTCAACAGAGACCTCGTAGTCCAAGTTCACAGTTCCCTGAAAGTAGTCGGAGGTAGATAGGATAGTGAAGAAGGCGTTTGGTATGCTTTCTTTTATTGGTCAGAGTGTTGAGTATAGGAGTTGGGAGGTCATATTGCGGCTGTACAGGACATTGGTTAGGCCACTGTTCGAATATTGCATGCAATTCTTTTCTCCTTTCTATCAGAAGGATGTTGTAGGATGTTGCCAGGATTGGAGGATTTGAGTTATAGGGAGAGGTTGAGTAGGCTGGGGCTGTTTTCCCTGGAATGTCGGAGACTGAGGGGTGACCTTAAAAAGGTTTATAAAGTCATGAGGGGCATGGATAGGATAAATAAACAGGATAAAAGGCATCCGGATAGGAAGGGTTTTGAGGGATATGAGCCAATTGCTGGCAAATGGGACTAGATTAGGTTAGAATATCTGGTCAACACGGACAAGTTGGATCGAAGGGTCTGTTTCCGTGCTGTAAATCTCTATGACTCTATATACTTGCAACAGACAGAGTTCAGTGAAGGTTCACCAGGATGTAATGACAGGTTGTACAAAAAGAGACTCGGTCAAATGAGCCTGTATTCATTACAGTTTAGAAGAATGAGAGTGGGATCATTTTGCAATGTATACAATTCTGACAAGCTGCAGAGATGATATTTCTCCAATCTGGGGTGAGGTAGCAGGGAGCAGGGGTCTGTGTCTCAAGATACAGGGAATTACATTTAGAATTGAGATAAGAAATTTTGTCACTGAGGTTTGAGAGCCTTTGGAATTCTTTTACCATAAAAAGGTAGTGGAAGTCAAATAAAATGATAACATTTCAGAAAGATAGATAAGATTTTTGGACACATGGCACGAGTATAATATTGAAGTAGAGGATCAGCCATGTTCATGTTGAATAATGCTGCAGGCTTGATGGGTCAAATAGGTTAATCTTACTCCTACTTTCTATGTTTCAATCCCATATTCATCTATCAGACTTTAACGATGGGTTCTCTTTCCTTGTTTCTTTATGTCGTCCCTTTACACTTAGATTATGTCACAACTACTTCTACTATAGCAATGTAATCCAAACTTCCCCATACATATTCATGTTTGCCTATTAATCTTAGATCCAAGATAATTTAATCTCCTTTTTATTTCATTTTGATGGCCTCTAGCCGTGACTTTATTTCCCTTTCCTTCCCATCACCTAGCAATTTTATCTTTGGTATACCATTACCCCACTGCATTTCTATTTTCATGCCAAGCATTAATTAACCATTAATTAACTTTCCTCTTTATATATTTAAAGAGCTCTCATTGTCAATTGTTATATTCCTCACTAGTTTGCCCTCACAGTTTATTTTCCTTTGTTCAGAGTTGCTCATGTGACATTATTGAAGTTTTAATCTGTGAAATATTAGCAGTGCTGTCCTAATTTTCTGTTTGCAATGCTCCTGAAGTAAGTCACAATGATACACATGAAAAGTAGACATCAGGTCACTCACTGCATAAAATTATGTGACAAAGATTGCCTTATGCGAATACTTTTAGTTCAGGAGGATTGGTAAAACATTTAAACGATGTCCTAAACGTACCAGAAAAACTAAAACCTGTGAAAATGCAATCAAGATAGTATTACTTTGTATTTGAATTTAATAGTAAAGCTGTGACACCTGTTCAAATCTCAGTTAAAATCATTCCCACCTAAATATGTCAGTGTTTTCTCCCACTAAGTACACATCTACTTCAAAAAAATGCTCTGATGAGATGTTATAAAAATCTAGTCATTGATCAGAAGTTGACAAAAACTATTCCAGGTTTGACCTTTTTTTGTATAAAAAAAATATCAAACTAACATATCAACAAAGGAAAAACAATACCCTTTGTGTTTTTATTACCCAGCATCAACATTGGGAAATAAGAATCATTTGGCTAGATTAAGTGCACAATGCTCTCCACTCAGCACAGAATAAAATACTCCAAATGCACCAATATGAATTTTTCGGCTTTTCATATTAGCCATCTTTAAAAACTGAGAGGTGAGATTGCAAACTGCGTGTTATAAGACAGTTATATCCTGTGGTTAGTTATTCTTGTACCGTAGAGATAGTCACTCAGTAAAGCCCTAACAAAAACTAGTGTTTAGAATATATCTAGCTAAATTCCATATTTCTACCTAATTCAGTGGCTGTTCTTCCTTTAGCCAAATTATTTGCCAAATATTTATAAAAATATGTGAAAATAAACAGAAACATAATTTCTGAATGACATTGATGTATAATGTGGACGGCACGGTGGCACAGTGGTGAGCACTGCTGCCTCACAGCGCCAGAGACCCGGGTTCAATTCCTGCCTCAGGCAACTGACTGTGTGGAGTTTGCACGTTCTCCCCGTGTCTGCGTGGGTTTCCTCCGGCTGCTCCGGTTTCCTCCCACAGTCACAAAGATGTGCAGGGTCAGGTGAATTGGCCATACTAAATTGCCCGTAGTGTTAGGTAAGGGGTAAATGTAGGGGTATGGGTGGGTTTCGCTTCGGCGGGTCGGTGTGGACTTGTTGGGCCGAAGGGCCTGTTTCCACACTGTAATGTAATGTAATGTAATCTAATGTAATCTAATCTAATCTAATCCCTTACAAAATTGAGGAAGACACGATAAATATTTGATGAGTGGCACATTTGAATCAACAACTTGCCTTTCTCATATTAGATATTTGTTGGATTGTATGTGAGGGAATTTTAAGAGAGGAAGCTGCTATTTAGAGTCATAGAGATGTACAGCATGGAAACAGAGCCTTCGGCCCAACCTGTCCATACCGACCAGATATCCTAACCCAATCTAGTCCCGCCTGCCGGCACCTGGCCTATATCCCTCCAAACCCTTCTTATTCATATACCCATCCAAATGCCTCTTAAATAATGCAATTGTACCAGTCTCCACCACTTCCTCTGGCAGCTCATTCCATACACGTATCACCATCTGCGTAAAAAAGTTGCCCCGGGTCTCTTTTATATCTTTCCCCTCGCACCTTAAATCTATGCCCTCTAGTTCCCGACCCCAGGGAAAAGACTTTGCCTATTTATCCTATCCATGCCCTTCATAATTTTGTAAACCTCTATAAGGTCACCCCTCAGCCTCCGACGCTCCAGGGAAAACAGCCCCAGCCTGTTCAGCCTCTCCCTATAGCTCAAATCTTCCAACCCTAGCAACATCTTGTAAATCTTTTCTGAACCCTTTCAAGTTTCACAACACCTGCTACTATTTCTCTAATCAGATAGTTCAGAATTGATCTGAACCAATCACAATGTACACATGCAACCAGGTCAAAAAGTACAAACAAAAATGTTCCAAAATAAATACTCAATTTGTACTCAAAATAAGAAAAGGTAATCCATCACTTCAATAAAATTAAAAATTGTTCACTTGAAGTAATTTTAAATAGGACAGTAGGATGCCTGAATTGCTTCAATCATTTGAAGGAAGCAAGAAAATGGGTTCAGACACCCCAATAAATCAGCTTTGTGGAGACTAAAGTTTCAACTGAAAGCAACCATGCAGAAATTGGTTTGTTTTCATTAATAAAACAAATCTGATGTTAAATATAATTAGAACATCTTTTTTGTTCCATCACGCAAAATACCATGTAACTCAGTTGTCCCAATCTATTTTGCATGCGGTATACAGAAAATACGTTATTTTTAAAATTACACTACTGTAAACTGCACACAATAACTCAATATTTCATTTGCTCATAGTATATTAACTTGTGCTTTGTTTATGAATTATAAAAGATTACTTTACAAGTAAAAGTATAAGAAATACCTGGTTGTGATTAAATAGATTAAAGTGAATAGTTTTAAAGGGCTTTTCATCTTTACAACATATTTCAGATAAAGCTCAAATTAAAAATGTTAAACTTGTGCATTTAGTCACTTGTATGTAAAAATTATAATAATCTCAAACAATATTTTTCATTGTTTTGATTGTGTGAAGGCTTAGACATCTGTTAGGTGCTATCAATGCGAATCTTTCAGCACTTTGCATGAATGGAAAGGGAAACAAAAGACGGACTTCCAATTCTTCACCTGCCATCAACAATATGCTCTCCCATTTTCCTACTAGGGAATTAGCTATATATGATAAAACTCACCTCCTGAGTGAATTAAAAAGTCAGCCAAGCTTGGGATTCATACTCAGGTCTTCTTGTGATGGTCCAACATTGAACTCACATTAGCTAATTACCTTGAGTTGTTCTCAATTAAATACAGAGATTTGCCACTTGCCTTGCTGCATATATTTCTGAAGCTGCAGCGTGTTCTGCTATCGTGCTGGCACATTCATCGACAGGAAAGTACCCAAGGTTGAGTTGATGAAAATTTTCAGTCAGTGTTTTTGCTTCTCCCTCACAGAGTCGAGTAAATGATGTGTGCAGAGTCCGGTCATAACCAGTCACAGGCAGATCCAGAAGCTGGCGAATGTCAAAACGGTTATCTCTCCTTAGCCTTAGGTAGCTTTTAATGACTGTTTTAGACATTTTCTCAGGAGGGATAATACGTCTTCTAATCTCCCCCTTTGTGACAGGATATTTAACTTTTCTCTTTTTGTCATCTGCCGAGGGGAGCAAAGCGGGTACATGGGCAACAACAATTTGTTCTGCAATAAAAAAACAAGCAATTATGTTAAGCATTTTCTGATTTTCAACAAACAAGCAGAAAACTGCACCTAATTAAGATGGGGTCCTGAAATCCACTTTTACATATCTTTGAACTTAGCAATCCTAGATACTCATGGAATGAATGAAAATTTGAATCAGTGTGGAAATGCTGGAAAACACACATGTCCAAAATACACTGTGGTGACTTCGTCTCATTAAAATATGAGCGAAGCTCAAGAGGAGTAAAGTTCCAATGTTATGGATCTTTACCTTATATTCTGATTGTTGAAACATATTAATATTACACACAACCATCTATCTCATCCAATCAAAATTTATGCTATTATATTTGACTTGGAAAGGAAAAGGTCATTAACAGAGATTTGTTTTAATGATTTCCCCTGTATCTTCCTGTAAGTGTCAGTATTTAATTCAGTATTAATAAAGCAATTTTAAACAGCGTTGGTAATCTACAAAAATTAGATACTTTAAAATGAAATTCAATTATGCTAATTGACCTGTGTAAACACTTCAACGTTTTTTTTAAATCCATTTGTGGAATGTGGGCATCGCTGGCTGACCAGCATTTATTGCCCGTCCCTAGTTGCCCTTGAGAAGGTGGTGGTGGCTGCCTTCTTGAACTGCTGCAGTCCACCTGCTGTGGGTTGACTCATAATACCGTTAGGGAGGGATTTCCAGGATTTGGACCAAGCGGCAGTGAAGGAACACTGATATAGTTCCAAGTTAGGATTGTGAGTGCCTTGGAGGGGAGCTTGAATGTGTTGTTGCTCCCATGTATCTGCTGTCCTAGCCCTTCAAGATGGAGGTGGTCATGGGTTTGGAAGGTACTGTCTGACGATCTTTGGTGAATTTCTGCAGCACATCTTGTAGATGGTACACAGTGCTACTACTGAGCATCGGTGGTGGAAGGAGAGGATGCTTGTGGATGTAGTGCCAATCAAGCAGGCTGCTTTATCCTGGATGGTGTCAGGCTTCTTGAGTGCTGTTGGGGCTGCATTCATCCATGCAATTGGGGAGAATTCCTTCATACCCCTGACTTGTGCCTTGTACCTGATGGTGGACAGGCTTTCAGAGTCAGGAGGTGAGTTACTTGTTGCAGTATTCCTAGCCTCTGACCTGCTTTTATAGCCACTTTGTTTATCTGGTGAGTCCAGTTGAGTTTCTGGTCAATGATAACACCCAGGAAATTGACAGTGGGGGATCCAGGGATGGTAACACCATTGAATGGCAAACGACGGTGGTTAGATTGTCTCAGCGTGGTGTTTGTGTGGCATGAATGTTACTTGCCACATCTCAACCCAAGCCTGGATATTGTCCAGATCTTGTTGCATTTGAACATGGACAGTTTCAGTTTCTGAGGAGTTGCAAACGGTGCTGAACTTTGTGCAATCAACAGCGAACATTCCCACTTCTGACCTTAGGATAGAGGGAAAGTCATTGATGAAGGAGCTGAAAATGAGGCTGGCAAAATAATAATAAGAAACCTGGAAATAGCAGAGGACTTGAATAAATACAAGGCATCAGTCTTCACAGCAAAAGACTCGAATAGCATTTCACAGGCAAAAGGTTAAGAGGAAATAAATACAATACCTATCACTAGAGAAGAAGTGTTAGGGAAACTAAAGGTGCTAAAGATGGATAACTCCCCTGGACCTGATGGCATGTATCCTAGTATATTAAAGAAAGTAGCTACAGAGATAGTGGATGCATTGGGAGTTACCATATAGGAATCCTTACAATTCTGGAAAAGTCCCAGAGGATTGTAAAACTGAAAATGTAATATTTTTATTTAAAACGGGAAGGAAACAAAACAGGTAATTATAGGCCAGTTAGTTTAATGTCTGTTATTGGGAAAATGTTAGAATCTATTATAAAGTATGTAATAACACTACAGAGAGACATAACATGATCACAGTCAGCATGGCTTCATGAAGGGTTTCCTTCATTTGTCACACTTTACAAATTTTCTTGAATTCTTTGAGGAGGTAACAAGCAGGATAAAGGGAAAGCGGTAGATGCAATATATATCGATTTTCAGAAGGGGCTTGATAAGGTATCACACATGAGACTACTTACTACAATAACAGCCCATGGTTCAGAGAATAATAGGAAAGGCTATTGGAATGTTTATTTCAAAGGAAATAAATTATGAATGTAGAAAGATTTTGTTAAAAGCATACAAAACACCAATCAGACTATAACTGTAATACTGTGTACAGTTTATAGGCCCTTATCTGAGGTAAGATATATCAGCGTCAGATGTGGTTCAGAGAAGATGCATGAGACTGATCCCAGGTATGGAGGGATAGTCTTATGAGGAGAGGTTGAATAAATTGGGCCTGTACTCACTGAAGTATAGAAGAATGAGAGATTACCATATTGACGATTCTTAGGGGAGTTTACAAAGTAGATGCAGAAAGGGTGTTTTCCCTTGTGGGAGAGTCTAGGACCAGAGGGCAAAATCTCAAAATACTGGTTTGCACATTTTACCCAGAGATGAGAAGGAATTTCTTCTCTGAAGAGGATAACGAATCTGTGGAATTCTTTTCCCAGTGGAGGGTTGAGGCCAGGTAATTAAACACATACAAGGCTGAGATAGACAGATTTTTAATCAGTTAGCGAATCAAGGATAATGGGGGAAAAATGGAGATGAAAATTATCACATGAGCCATGCTTGCACTGAATGGCAGAGAAGATTCAATGGGCTCAATGGCCTCCTTCTGCTCCTGCACCTTGTGGTCTTATTTTGAATTTGACATAAATTTTACTTCGGATAAAAGAACTGTATCAAACATAAATAAATAATGATGAACCAATTACATTTTCTTGGGAAACTAGGTTTACCAAGTACATCAAGTGCAAAGAGATCCACTAAAGGTAAATTTTCACCTCACTACTCAGCCTTATATTTTTACCAATATCATGTTTATTACTGCTAATACAATCTCAACCCTCCTTCCTAAATGGATTTACATACAAAACTTTAACAAAATAAACCTAAAATATGTGGGTGGCACAGTGGTTAGCACTGCTGCCTCACAGCGCCGGAGACCTGGGTTCAATTCCCGCCTCAGGCGACTGACTGTGTGGAGTTTGCACGTTCTCCCCGTGTCTGTGTGGGTTTCCTCCGGGTGCTCCGGTTTCCTCCCACAGTCCAAAGATATGCAGGTCAGGTGAATTGGCCATGCTAAATTGCCCGTAGTGTAAGGTAAGGGGTAAATGTAGGGGTATGGGTGGGTTGCGCTTCGGCGGGTCGGTGTGGACTTGTTGGGTCGAAGGGCCTGTTTCCACACTGTAATGTAATCTAATCTAATCATATATTTGTAAAAATTGCACATAACATTGTAAAAAGCAATTACTTTAAGATAACTTGATAGAATTCTGATTTTACAAAATTTTTGAAAGTAGCAAAACATTATAAGGTTGCCATAAACTAACTCAATATTATTAAATTTGAAACTTCCTAATTGGGTGATTTTTAGGAAATAAATTGTACCTTCATCCATTGCTGCTGCATTAAGCAGATTACAAGATGGATATGGATTCACAATCATTAATTCTGGTCCTGAATCTGAAACTTAAATTTACAATAGTTAAAAACTAATGTAAGGAAATTGTTTTCTTAAAATATTCGCATTTTCTATCAAAATATTGCTATAATAACATAAAACCCGTTAAATGTGGGTACACTCTTCCTTTTCTAACCAATACTCAGAAACTAGAGTACTGAAAAGGACCGTAAGCAAAGTAATGTGGTTCAGATTCTATCCGACCTTTTTGTTTACATCAAAAGATCTACTAATGTATAGGTCTAAAATTATACTTTGTAATAGGAGCATTTTAAAAAATGTCTTTATGGGATATCACCATTTGTTACCCATCCTTAATTGCTACTGAACCCAGTTGTTGGCTAGGCCATTTCAGAGACTGGTTAGGAGTTAACCACATTACTAAGGGTCTGGAGTCACATGTGAGCCAAAAGGATAATAGATTTTTATCTTGAAAGAACATTAATGTGAACCAAATGGCACTTGAAATGTGATGTAATGTAGGAAAGGTGGCAACCAATTTGAACATTGTAAAGTCTCACAAACAACATTAAAATGTCGACCATATTAACCAGGATAGTGGGGAGAATGCAGTAATTCAATCAATTTATTTGTGAAAACAAATCTTGCAATTGAAGATGCGTTTTATTTTTAAAAATTAGATACCTTCTGTTATTCTGTCTTCCATATCTTGCTCACTTTTGCTCCTTTCCAGCGCTGCTGTCATAAGGAATACTGTTATCAGAAAAACTGCCATCTCGAATATTTAACTTTAACCTGAAAAGTTTTTTTTTATATAAAGGTATCAAATGCTTTACTGAATTTATACAATTTTTCAACCAGGCTATTCATGAGGAAAGAGTGAAATAGATTTATTTTGGGATTGAGATTAACTCAAACCTTGTTAGAGATATCATTTGGATTTCAATGATCTAAGGCAAGAGTACAATTTAATAAATCTGCAGTTCTTTTAAAATTCCTTTAAGGCAGGAAGTTTAATTTTTCCTTTCAGAGCCTCATTCAGCCAGAATGCTCAGAGGCGTTTGTGTCTACAATTGTGTGAAAAATGGCCAGGATTGATTGAGGTTTCACATTGGGAAAATTAAAAAAAAATCAGCCCTGTAGTTCTCAAGTTATGATCTACAAAACATCTCGCTAGAAGTAGTACTTGTAATATGACATTACACAAGAAAACTATCTGCAAGGAAACAGTAGAATATTTAAATTATTAATACAACAACTGCTTCAGTAGGGAGGTTTTGCTAAAACTACACAAGGCATGAATCAGTCCACAGCTGAAATACTGTTGAAAACAATTTTTGGATCCTTATCTAAGGAAAGATATTCTGATGGAGGCAGTTCAGAGGACAATCACAGGTATAGAGCGAATGTCTTATGGGAAGGGGTGAGAAGGTTGAGTCTGTATTCATTGAAATTTAGAAGAATGAGAGGCAACTGCATTGAAATATACAAGATTTTCAGAGGACTTTACAGGGTGAATACAAAGATTGTTTCCCCTTGTGGGCGTGTCTTGGAACAGGGGGCGTAATCTCAGAACATTTAAGATAGTGACGAGGAGGAATTTCATCTCTCAGAGAATTATGAGTCTGTGGATTTCTTCACCACAGAGAGCTGTTTGAAGCTAGGTCATTCAGTTTATTCAAAGCTATGAAAGACAGATTTTTAATCAGTAAGAAATCAAGGTTTATGGGAAAACATCAGGAAATGGAGTTATCAGATCAACCACAATTTCACCGAATAGCAGACAGGCTTCTTGGGCCGAATGGTCTACTTCTGCTTCTATATTTTATGGTTTCAATGCAATACCAGAGGCAACAAGCCCACAGAGTTTCAGGATTTATACTGGATCAGTCAATCTGATGATCTGAAGTGAGATCAGCACAGAGACCTGGGATTCTTTCTCCACTCCCCACAAACCTTGCAAGTCGATGCCCAAATATTCCAACTTCGTACAGAATTGTGTAGCTCTTAACAAACGAAACCAAAACCCAGCAGTACTCCCATTCAACACTGGGCATCTCTCAGATGTCAATTTCTCTTACCAACATGTAACGAGGTTCAGATAAGTAGGTTTGCAATTAGAGATAATGAAAGGACACAGCAGATCAAGTAAATAGAATAGTTAATGTTAAGAGTACTTCAAATAACTTATTCAGGAAACTGAATAAGTAGTGATTTTTTTTGCTTCACCTACAGAAACCAAGTTGCTCTCTGACTCTTGACCTTTTGAAAACTGATCTTGTCTTCCCTCTGCGGTCCAATTCAGTAGTGTTTCCATCTTTATTGCTCTGTTTCTAGACCATAACATGGGGTCAATTCACCCAGCCAGTGAATGACAGGATTCGTGAGAAGGTTTGGAGAACTGTTTGCAATTAGTAGTGAGGAAATTCCTGACATCAAGAACTAAAAATCCCATTTTGCAACCAAGTGTTGAATGACAAGACAGAATTCTTGCTAGGGAGTGGTGGGAAGCCTTTTTGCATGTGTAAGCCTGAATTTACATTCTCGTTATTACATCATCTCACCTCACTGACATGCAGTTTCCCATTCTCCCAACCAAGAATACACATTACACTGTGGAAATTCCAGACAATGAAAGTGAGTGTGGAAACCTGGTGACTCCAAGGGCGGCACAGTGGCTCAGTGGTTAGTACTGCTTCCTCACAGCACCAGGGACCCAGGTACGATTCCAGCCTTGGGCGACTGTCTGTGTGGAGTTTGCACATTCTCCCTGTGTCTGCGTGGGTTTTCTCCGGGTACTCTGGTTTCCTCGCACAATCCAAAGATGTGCAGGTCAGGTGAATTGGTCATGCTAAATTGCCCATAGTATTAGGTGCATTAGTCAGAGGGAAAATGGGTCTGGGTGGGTTACTCTTCAGAGGGTCGGTGTGGACTTGTTGGGCCGAAGGGCCTGTTTCCACACTGTAGGGAATCTAATCTAAAAACCACCTGCTCTTCTGGCCATCTATCTTTAACACTAAGCACCAACATCTCAGGGCATCTCCATGGGCAGCAACTGCACACACCTTCTGTCCACCTGGCTTTGTAAAGCAGGGTACCAATTTCTCATTATCACATTGATGAGGCCCCTTCTGGAATACTGTCAGTTCAGGATGCCCAGTTACAGAAAGGATATTAGCAAGCTAGAGAGGGTTCACAAAAGATTTACCAGGATGTTGCTGGGTATGGAAGGTTTCATTTATAAAGAAAGGTTGGGACTTTTTTTCACTAGAGTGAAGGACCTTGAGAGATGATCTGATAGAAGTTTATAAAATAATGAGAGGTATGGACAGAGTGAACAGTAGTTGTCTTTTTTCTAGAATGAGGATTTCAAGACTCGGGGGCACATTTTTTTTTTAAGGTGAGAGGAAAGGGATTTAAAAAAGACATAAGAGACAAAATCTTTGCATAGAGGGTGGTTTGCGTGTGAAATGAACTTTCTGAGAAAGTGGTGGATGTGGGTACAATTACAATGTTAAAAGACATTTGCATAGATACATGAATAGGAAAGGTTTGGAGGGATATGGGCCAGGAGCTGACAGGTGGGATTAATTTAATTTGGGATTATGTTCAGCGGGTTGGACTGAAGGATCTGTTTCCTCGCTATATGACACTGACAGAAGAGTGCACTACAACTACATAACTGCCAGCATTTGAATGGGTGCATGGCTAGACATTAAAAATGGTGACAGTGCCAAGAACCTTGGAAGATCCCAGCAATGTACTTCTGCCTGTGGAGAGTGGGAAAATGCGACGAGAACCATTGGGTGCGGGACATAGGTGATCAAGAAAGATTGGGTTAGCAGACAAACTCACTTGTGGTCATGGAGAGAAATTTGCCAAAAGTGACACTTAGCTAATTTCTGATAAAACTTAGCCCATAACATACGACTAGTATTTGTTCCGCAAATTACTGTAATAACAGTGCATTTTGAAGTAATGCTTGTTTAAAGCTATGGCATGTAGTGTGCAACTTCGAAGTCAAAGACACTCCAAACAGAATTTTATTTTGTCTGCAACTTTCATGCATGAGAAAATTTGTACTGTACATTAAAGAGAGAATGGTTAGAAATCATAAAAATGAGAAGGCTCACTCACTTCCCAATATTTCAAGTGTTGCCGAAACTGCGGCCCATCCACCAGCACTAAAATACAACCTTGCATTAGTTTGGATTCCAGAATCAAGTAACAAGTCTTCTTTTCCACTAAGATTCTCCGTCAAAACTTCGACATCAGATTCATTTGCTAAACGAACGTTAGAGAAGATTTCATCCACTACATCAGCTTTCAAAATAGCGTGCAAGAATTCTGGCAATAAAAGAAGTAACGCATTGTTAGGGCTTTTCTTTTTACATTATTCACCATATTGATTACAAATCAAAGAATTTTTAAATCTATGGTTGACACTAACTATTTACCAGAATTTTCAATTTTCAACCGCAATGCTATTCTACATAGTAGACTTCAGAGCTTCATATTAGTTTAAAAATGTAAAAGTTCCCCTGATTCCTCTTCAAAATGATAAGTTGTGGCCTCTGACAAAAAAATAGCCAAACTGAAGCAAATGTTGCCATAATCCCAGAGGACCACACGTTGCTCTCATCAGAGAGATTGAACTGGTGGCACATTTAACTTAAGGGTTACTACACTTCCGGTAATAGTCAAGATTGGGAAGGCAGGACCCGCTGATGACCTCAGCCTAGTTTGGAACTGAACTGTTGGCATCACAAACCAAACATCCAGTCAACTGAGCTAACTGAGTTCTACAGTATAATTATGAATAGAATGTGGAAAACTACATTATTTCAAATTTTAACTGGTATTTTAAGTTTCAAATTAAAAATTGGTCACATGGTTTACAGCATTTACACTCAAGAAATTTAGGAATCAGAGTGATATAAGGGTTCAATTGCACATTAGTTTGTATAAACGCATGATGGACTGTCTTAATCTGTGCTGAATTGAGCACATTCAATGCAAATTAAGACTTTGAAATGTTTCTTGATTTAACTGTACATATATCTATTGGAAATTAAGTCCATTTATTTCATTATGCTATTTCTTTCTGACTGTAGTTTAGTTTTCTAGATGAGACCTTAATTTAAAATAATGGTTCAGTTATTCCATACAGGTGCCAGGTAATGGGTGATAAACGCTGGCCTAGCCAGTAGCACCTACATCACCTGACTAGTTAAAAAAAAGTGGCAGAAATTGAGTATTGAGTTCTCTTTTCCTCTTCAGTTATTTTCCAATATAAAACAAAAGGTAAAATTGTGCACTTTCACCAGACCTACCATTTTACATCAGCTAGGAATGAATATTTATAACTGTGACGGTATAAATATCTAACCCTACTGACAGTCTAAATTTCCCAATTAGCATGTAATCAATGTTGCACTATTCTATTTATTTCTGAAAGAAAAAAAAAATCCTTTCCTGCTGAAATAAAACAAATAAGCTGTTTGTTCAAAATAAAAGTGTAAAATAATAAAATGTTAATGCAACTTTAATTATAATCAGAAATGTTGACAGTTAGTGGGATAACAAACGCTTCGGTCACTTTGACACTTGGTCATGATTTCTGCAAAATATATATTGCAAAGTAATATTCTACCTTGGCCAAATATACTTATGAATACACAGTTTGCTTTATTCTCCATGCATTGCAAATATTTTGAAGTCAGACAACACAAATGGTGTTGCAATTTTGGTCATGGAGTCTATTACAACACTAAGAAGGTATAACATCTTAGAAGGCTCCACAAATGAACCCATTTGGGTGGAACTTAACAACCAAACAGGACCAATCACGTTGCTGGAAATGTACAATAGGCCCCAGAACAGTCAGAGAGAAATAGAACAGCACAAGTGTGGGCATATGTCAGAGAAGTGTAAAACTAATAGGGTAGTGATAGTAAGGGATTTCCTCCCAAACATTAACTGGGGTAGTCACTGTGTGAAGGGTTTGGGGAGAGCAGAACTTTTAAAAGGCACCCAGGACAGCTTTTTAAGCCAGTACATACAAGATCTTGCAAAAGAGGTAGTGGTCCTCAGGTTAAATTTAGGTAATGAAGCTGGGCGAGTGGTTGAAGTATCAGTGGAGGAGCATTTTGCAGAGAGCAATCGTAATTCCATTACATTCAAAACTGTTATGAAAAAGCACAAGGATGGGCCTGAAATAAAAGTTCTCACCTGGGGAAAGATCAGGTATGATTTGGCCAGAGTGGAGTGGGAGCAAATAGTTTCAGATATTCTCAGAACAGTGGGATGCAATCAACAATGAAATATGGAGAGTACAGGGCCAACATGTTCTAATTGAAAAAGGATGGCACCATCAAATCCAGTGAAACATGGATATCAAAGAAATGGATTAACAGAAAAAGGGAAGACACAAGACACCTGGCGTTCAATACAGCAGAAGCCATAGAGGACTACAGCAATGTGCAAAAGGGAACATAAAAGGGAGATTAAGAGAGCTAAAAGGGGATATGAAAAAATACTGATAAGAACAATCCTTAATTGTTTCGCCTGTACATGCAGGTTAAAAGGATAACAAGAGAAAGAGTAGGACCCATTAACGACCACAGTGGTAATGTGTATGTGGAGCTACTTAAACCACTTGCCCAATTTAATTAAATATTAAGTTGAGGACCACTCCCCCTCTTGTAAGACCTTCTACAGACTGACTTAAAAAGCTGTCCTGGATGCCTTTTAACAGTTCTGGTCAGTTCAAACCTTTCATATAAAGACTACCCCAGTTAATTTTGGGGAAGTTTAGAGCTCTACTATCATCACCCCATGAGAACATAGAATGTTACAGTGCAGTACAGGCCCTTTGGCCCTCGATGTTGCAAGGATCTGTGGAACCAATCTTAAGCCTATCTATCCTACGCTATTCCATTTTCATCCATTTGTTTATCCAATGACCATTTAAATGCCCTTAAAGTTGACGAGTTGCAGGCAGGGCATTCCAAGCCCCTATTACTCTCTGAGTAAAGAAACTACCTCTGATATCTGTCCTTTATCTATCACCTCTCAATTTAAAGCTCTGTCCCTCGTGTTAGCCATCTCCTTCCGAGGAAAAAGATTCTCACTGTCCGCCCTATCCAACCCTCTGATTATCTTATAGTCTCAGTTAAGTCACCTCTCAACCTTCTTCTCTCTAACAAAAACAGGCTCAAGTCCCTCAGCCTCTCCTCATCAAACCTTCCCTCCATACCACCAACATTCTAGTAAATTGCCTCTGAACCGTTTCCAAAGCTTCCACATCCTTCCTATAATACGGTGACCAGAACTGTACGCAATACCCCAAGTGCGGCCACAACGGTTTGTGCAGCTGCAACATGACCTTGTGGCTCCGAAGCTCAATCCCTCTACCAATAAAAGTAAACACACCGTATGGCTTCTTGACAACCCTATCAACCTGGGTGGCAACTTTCACGGATCAATGTACATCCACACTGCAAGGAACCTTACCATTAGGCCAGTACTCTTTATTCTTGTTGCTCTTTCCAAAGTGTATCACCTCATTAAACTCTATTTGCCACTTTTCCACATTAAACTCTATTTGCCACCTCTCAGCTCAGCTCTGCAGCTTATCTATGTCCCTCTGTAACGTGAACAACTTTTGGCACTACCCACAACTCCCTCGACCTTAGTGTCATCTGCAAATTTACTAACCCATCCTTCTATGCCTTCATCCAGGTCATTTATAAAAATGACAAACAGCAGTGGAACCCACTAGTAACTGAACTCCAGGATGAACATTTCCCATCAACCACCACCCTCTGACTTCTTTCAGCCAGCCAATTTCTTATCCAAATTTCTAGATTACCCTCAATCCCATGCCTCCCTATTTTGTGCAAAGCCTATCGTGGGGAACCTTATCAAACGTCTTACTGAAATCTAGGTACACCACATCAAACGCTTTACCCTCATCCATCTGTTTGGTCACCTTCTCAAAGATCTCAATAAGGTTTCTGACGCACAACCTACCCTTCACAAAACCACATTGACTATCCCTAATGAACGTATTCCTTTCTAGATGATTATAAGTCCTATCTCTTATAACCTTTTCCAACACTTTACCCACAACTGAAGTAATGTTCACTGGTCTATAATTACCAGGGTTGTCTCTACTCCCTTTCTTGAACAAGGGACACATTTGCTATCCTCCAGTCTTCTGGCACAATTCCTGTTGACAATGATGACATAAAGATCAAAGCCACAGGCTCTGCAATCTCCTCCCTAGCTTCCCAGAGAATCCTAGGATTAATCCCATCTGGCCCAGGGGACTTACCTATTTTTACACTTTCCAGAATTGCTAACCTCCTCCTTGTGAACCTCAATCCCGTCTAGTCTGGTAGCCTGTATCTCAGTACTCTCCTTAACGACATTATCTTTTTGCAGTGTGAATACCGATGAAAAGTATTCATTTAATGCATCTCCTAGATCTTCGGACTCTACACACAACTTTCCACAGCCTTCCTTGATTGGCCCCAATCTTACTCTAGTCATTCTTTTATTCTTGTTATATCTGTAGAAAGTTTTAGGTTTTTCTTGATCCAACGATTTCTCATGTCTCATCCTAGCTCTTCTTAGTTCTCTCTTTAGATCTTTCCTGGCTAGCCTGCAACTCAAGCACCCTGAGCCTTCAGTTGCCATCCTAACATAAGCCTTCTTCTTCCTCTTGACATGAGATTCAACTTCCTTAGTAACCACAGCTCCCTCACTCGACCACTTCTTTTCTGACAGATATATACTTATCAAGGAAATGCAGTAGCTGTTCCTTGAATAAGCTCCACATTTCAATTGTGCCCATCCCCTGCAGTTTCCAGTCAACATTTGGAAAGTTAAAGGCCCCCATGAGAACTACCCTGTTATTAGCGAGTTTTGAGAAGATTTATCGCTCAGGTTGAGGTTTTGGATGTAGATTTGCTCGCTGAGCTGAAAAGGTTCATTTCCAGAGGTTTTTCTACCTTACTAGGTAACATCTTCAGTGGACCTCATGCAAACCAATGCTGAAAATTCCTGCTTTCTATTTATATGTTTGGGTTGGTGATGTCATTTCCTGTGGTGAAGTCACCCCGTTCCTTTTCTCAGGGGGTGGTAGATGGGGTCTAACTCGATGTGTTTGTCGTCGGTTGGAATGCCATGCTTCTAGAAATTCTCATGCGTGTCTTTGTTTGGCTTGTCCTTGGATGGATATATTATCCCAGTCGAAGTGTATTGTCCCTCATCCGTATGTGAGGATACTAATGACAGAGGATCATGTCTTTTTGTGGCTAGTTGGTGTTCATGTATCCTGGTGGCTAGTTTTCTGGACAAGCCAAACAAAGACACGCACAAGAATTCCTAGAAGCATGGCATTCCAACCGGAACTCTATCAGCAAACACATCGAGTTAGACCCCATCTACCACCCTCTGAGAAAAGGAACAGGAAGTGACTTCACCACAGGAAATAACATCATCAACCAAAAGAAACCCAAAAATAAATAGAAAGCAGGAATTTTCAGTACTGCTTCGCATGAGGTCCACTGAAGATGTTAGCTAGTAAGGTAATGAAACATCTAAAAATGAACCTTTCAGTTCAGCGAGCAAACCTATATCCAAAGCCCTGTTATTCTCACTCCTAACTAAAATCATCTTTGCAATCCCTTCCTCTACATCTCTGGAACTATTCAGAGGCCTATAGAAAAATCCCAACAGGGTGACCTCTCCTTTTCTGTTTCTAACCTCAGCCCATACTACCTTAGTAGACAATTCCTCAAATGTCCTTCTGTCACTGTAATACTATCTTTGACTAACAATGCTACACGTCCCCCTCTTTTACCATCATCTCTGTTCTTACTGGAACATCTAAATCCAACAAATATTTCTGTCCCTGCTCTATCCAAGTCTCCAAAATAGCCACAACATCGAAGTCCCAGGTACCAACCCATGCTGCAAGTTCACCCACCTTATTCCAGATGCTCCTGGCGTTCAAGTAGTCACACTTCAATCACCTTCCTGCTTGCTGGTGTACTCATGACCTTGAAACAAATTTCTCACCTCACTACTCTTAACCTCCTGGACACTGGAACTACAATTTAGGTTCCCATCCCCCTGCTGAATTAGTTCAAATCTTCCCGAAGAGCATTAACAAATCTCCCCTCCAAGGATATTGGTACCCATCTGGTTCGGGTGGCATTAGTTTTATGTGGGTAGAAAAATCAGGGAGAAGGCCTGTGATGCTTTAGAGAAATTAGCATAGGCAAAGAGGAGATTCTGAATGGTCTAGAAGGCTTAAAAGTAGATAAATCTCGAGGGCTGGATGAAATATATACCAGGTTGTTGAACGAAGCAAGGGATATCGCAGGGGCGCTTGCATAAATTTTCAATTCCTCTCTGAGCATAGGAGAGATGCCAGAGGACTGGATGACAGCCAGTATCATATTGACATTCGAGAAGAGTGCCAAGGATAAACCTGGAAACCCAAGGCCGGGTCAGTCTAACCTCAGTGGTGGGGAAACTATTTGAAGCAGTTCTGAGGGAGAGAATTAATCTGCAACTGGAGAGACAAGGATTAATCAAGAACATTCAGCACAGTTTTATTAAGGAGGAGGTCACGTCTGACCAATTTCACTGAATTTTTCGAACGGGTGAACGGCTGTGCACATGATGGCAATGCTTTTGATGTAGTCTACTTGGGCTTCAGCAAGATTTTTGATAAGGTCTGACATCTGAGATTGATAGCAAAGGTATGAGTTCATGGTATTCAAGGAAATTTGGCTCCTTGAATGGCAGGAAACTGAGGGTGATGGTTGAGAGGTGTTTTTGTGACTAGAAGCTGGTGTCCAGTGGGATTCCGCAGAGATCAGTATTAGACCCTTGCTGTTTATGAAGGATTTAGACTTGAATGTAGGAGGGTTGATCAGTACGTTCAAAGACAATTCAAAAATTGATGGGTTGGTAAATAGTGAGAAGGACACCTTTGGGCTACAAGAGGATATAGATTGGCTGATCAATGGCAAGTGGAATTTAATCCAGATAAATGTGAGGCAGTGCAGTTGGGTAGGACAAACAAGACAAGGGAACACATGATGAATGGTAGAACCCTGGGAAGGACCACAGATCAGCAGGACCTTAGTGTGCATGAACACCAGTCCCCTTCAGTTATCAGAACTGATAAAGTGGTTAAGCAGGCAAATTTTATACTTGCCTTTACTAGTTGAGGCTTGGAGTTTAAGAGCAGAGAAGTTATGCAAGAACTGTATAAACCTTGGTTAGATCACAACTGTGTGCAATTAAGAATTGTGTGGGATCCACATTATAGGAGGGATATCATAGGACTGGAGAGGGTGCAAAGAAGTTTTACCAGGATGTTGCCTGGGCTGGAGAGTCTCAGTTATGAAAAATATGATTGAGATTATTTTCCTCAGAGCAGAGAAGACAGAGAGATGTCATGATTGAAACATATAAAATTATGATGGAGTTAGATAAGGTAAATAGATAAACATTTCCCCTTGATGCAGGGATCAATGACCAGTGGCATAAATTTAAGTTAAGGGGTCAAAGGTTTAGAAAAGATGTGAGAAAATATGTTTTCAGCCAGAGGATGGCAGGAAGCTGAAATTCACTGCATGTAAGTGTGAGAGAGGCAAAACTCCTCACCATTTAAGAAGTACTTAGATGTGCACTTGGAATGCCAATGCATCCGGGGTACAGGACAAATGCTGGAAAATGGGATTAAAATAGTTAGATGGTTGTTTATACTGATTGGATTCAATTGGCTGAAGGGCTTTATCTGTGCTTTAGATCTCCATGACTCCAGAAGTAAGATTGTGATACAAAAACAAAGTTTCTGTCTAACATCATAGGATAACTTTTTTTGAGGATAGAACTATCAAGATTGGATGAAGGCTCACAAATATGTTGCGTGTTCTTTGAAAATATATTATTTTTTCAGTTAAAGGGTTTGGAGGGATATGGGCCAGGTGCTGGCAGGTGGGACCAGATTGGGTTGGGATATCTGGTCGGCATGGACGGGTTGGACCGAAGGGTCTGTTTCCATACTGTACATCTCTATGACTTCATGCAGTATATTTGCATAGTTACTAAAACATCTGGTTAAATGAAAACTTAGCAACATAGAAACAGAAAGTAGGACCGAAGGATGCTATCAACCTTTTGAGCATGCTTCATCATTCAACTAGATCATGGCTGATCTTTAAGTCAATACCATTGTCAACACTATACTCAAATCCATGATGTCTTCAATACCTATAAATCTATTGGTCTCTGTCTTGAATGTACTCAATGTCTCAAAGTTTTCACAGTCCTCTGCTGTAGAGAATTTCAAAGGTTCACCGCCCAAGGTGAAGAGATTCCTAGAGATCTACCCTTATACTGAGACTTTGTTCCCGGTTTTGAACTACCCTGCCACATCCCCACCCCACTGATCAGCCAAGGAAACATTGTTACAATATCTACTCTGTTGAGCTCTTTAAGAGATTTGTATGTTTCAATAAGATTACCTAATTTGTCTAAACTCAGAGAACATGGGCCTAGTCTCCTCAAATCTTCCCTCAGAGGATACTCCTGTCTGCAAAAGAGTAGTCTGGTGACCCTCCATTGCAATACCTCTGTGGTACGTATATTGTTCCTTAGCTCAGGAGACCAAAACTGTACACAATAACTGAGAATGACAAAATACACAATCACTCATGGAACACTTTGGCTCAATGATGGAATTTTTAAAATGTTGTTACCTAGAACTCCCTCTTGCCCAGATGATTCTGAAGGATCACACTGTAATTCAGGGTCATCAATGTCAGAAGTTATACGATTATGGGTTAAGGGCCTGACACATTCAGAATCTAAAAGTGGCCCTAGACTCGATCCATTTTGGTCATGATTTGCTAGCTTGGCTGACCCAACGCAGTACTCTCCAGTTGACATATCCGATGGTTTCATGGTATTCTCTATCAATCTTCCAGTTAAGCAAGACCCTCTGGATATAGGATGGGGGGAGTGGTGTAATTCTGCAATGTGAACTTTGCCATTATTATAATGAGACATTAATGATGAACCAGAGCACTGATCATCAACTGATGTCCGTTTTCTGTAGCCGTTTGATACACTGCATGTTTCATTTGGAGATATATTGTGTCCAGCTGATTGTCCTACAACTAAGGAGCTATTACCCAAGTGATATTTTTTCAATTCTCGACTTTGATTTCTGTTTTCAGCTTTCATTACACATTGGTCATTAAAATCTGAGGTCTCTTCTTTTTCAGTTTTTATATGGAGGATATCTGGTTTCTTGCCAACTTCTGTTTCACTCATTGTGCCATCAATACCTAATTTCCCTTTGTCACTATCAAGCATTCCAGTTTCTCTCCACGACTGGTGTGTTGAAGGAAACTGAGAAACTGATGCCCCATTTCGGACTGTTTTATTGTCAGCAGGAAGAAAAGGCTTACAAGAGCCATCAAATGAATTAGTTTCTTTTGTTAAATCACCATCAGTAGTCTTAATTCTATGTGGCTTTCTTATTTGAACAGCTGACACTAACACATCTTCGAACTGCTTGGATTTCAAAGGCAACTGGGCTCTGGATTTATCTTGATCACAAGGTAGTTGACACATGCCTCCAGTCCACCAATGGTAGGAATGACCAGCTTCACATGCCCATAGAATAGCCAGGATTCCATTTTGGTGTTCTTCAACAATCTCCCTCCAGGTTGGAGTAAATGAGCATTGGTTACCATGACAATGCGACCAAATCACCAGCAGTTCAAGGTGTTCCCTTGTTAAGTGAAACACTGAATTGGAATAGTTGTCTTTGGGGAATGTGTAATCTTAAAAAATAAGGAAAAATTGTTTAGAATTTCACAAAAAATGCAAATGTTTTTCTTAATGTTTCAAACACATATAATTCAATTCACCTTTGGGTTTGACTTCCATATTTCCAATGTCAAACTCTTTCCTGAATTGCCTGTAACAAATAACAAATTAGAATGCAAATTTGCTGGTCTCAACCAAATTTTAAATGAAAAAAAAACTAGTTTTCTGCTGAGAAAAAGGAGAAAACTGTCATAAAACTGCCTGCTTCCATTTATGAAACATTGCCCACCTTGATCAATACTAAAAGGACAGAATGAACTTTAGTTCATCCATATTCTGAGTGGTAAGTACCCCCATATTTGATGCTGATCTAAACTGGCTTCCAGTTTCCCTTTGCAATAGAATTTGAAACTCTTAACTTGGGTTTAAATGCATTTATCATCTCGTCATTCCCTATGTGTAACTTCATCAAACATTTGAAACTCTTAAGAATTCTTATTTCCTCCATGCTGCGTTTGTGCATCCCAACAGCTGCATACTCAGCATCTAGATCCCAAGCCTTAGGTGCTTTGACTTGACCTCATTACCTCCTTAAAATTCATTGATTGGTCAAATATTTAGTTACTCTTCCTAACATGGCCTGCTTCAGCTTGATGTTAAATTTTGTCCGATAACTGTACACTTCCGGGAAGCACCTTGGTCCATATTTCAACACCAAAGACACTACATAAATGCAAACTATTATTGTTGATACAGCCAAATCATCAGAATTCAGATTGCCTGAGGAATTGTCTTTAACATCACAAGCTATTTTCAGAGATCCTGTTGTTCAAATAGAAAACTAGATTGCAACTCTGATAATTGGAGGCAGATGTGTGAGCTTCCACATACCACCAGGGAATACGAATGCAGTCATCTTCCCTCTCCCATCCTGTAAGAAACAGACTCAACATTAAGGGTGCACTGTCAAAGAATCAGTCAACCATTAGAAAACCAACAGATTATCTCTGTACCATTTGCTATTACATAAACCAAATAAAATCTTGATTACTAGTGACTCAAACATAGGTATTGGATTCTTCCATTACAGTAAATAATTATTTTGCTTTGAAAAATATATTTCTCCCTCTGAACTCAGTTGTTTAAACACCTAACTAGTCTGATATATACTTCAGGTCCAAGTTCCACTGTAAGCATTTAAACATTTATAACACGGAATACAAAATTCGTGACTGCCAATAGGGAATGAAGTTACACACTTCCAAGTCTCCATTGAGGACAAACATTGAAAAAACTTATCTTTGAAATAAGTTATTTCTGAGTATGCAATTCTTCATTTAACTTTTAATTTGCATGTTCATATTTGTTTGAATATGTTGAATATATTACTGCTGTTGTTCAAAGAGAAATTTCATTCTCAAAGTTTCTGTTAACATTTCGCTTTTATTCTGATTAGAATACTTATTATGCAGTTGCAATTAGCATGGTCAGTTGAAGAACTATCTTGTTTGACCAAACAAGTTGCTTTAGAGATATATCCAAGAACCCTGCAAGAGGCTAGAGAAGAAATTGCAGGGGGGCTGGCTGATATTTTTGCATCATTGTTAGCCATGGGCGAGGTCCTGGAACACTGGAGGGTAGTGAATGTTGTGCCCTTATTCAACAAGGGCTGCAAAGAAAAACCTGAGAACTATAGATCAGTAAGCTTAACATCTGTGGTAGGTAGGTTACTTGAGAAGATTCAAAGGGTTAAGATATATATGCATTTGAAAAGCCAGGGTTTGATTCAGAGTAGTTAACATGGCTTTGTGCGTGGGAGATCATGCCTCACAGATTTGTTAGAGTTCTTTGATGAAGTGACCAGGAAGGTTGATGAGGTCAGGGCGGTAGACATGATCTATATGGATGTCAGTAAGGGCTTTGCTAAGGTTCCACATGGTAGGCTGCTCTGGATGGTTAGATCACATAGAATCCAGATAGAGCTGGAAAACTGGATACAGTTGACTTGATGGCAGGAAGCAGAGGGTAATAGTGGAAGGATGCTTGTCAGACTGGAGGCCTGTGACTAGTGGTGTGACTCAGAGGTCTGTGCTGGGCTCATTGCAGTTTGTTAGGAGAAAGTGAGGACTGCAGATGCTGGAGATCAGAGTTGAAAATGTGTTGCTGGAAAAGCGCAGCAGGTCAGGCAGCATGCAGGGAACAGGAGAATCGACGTTTCAGGCATGAGCCCTTCTTCAGGAAGGCAGGCGAATCGACGTTTCGGGCATGAGCCCTTCTTCAGGAAACGTTGATTCTCCTGCTCCTTGGATGCTGCCTGACCTGCTGTGCTTTTCCAGCAACACATTTTCAGCTCATTGCAGTTTGTTATCTATATCAATAGTTTGGATGAGAATGTACATGGCATGATTAGGATGTTTGCAGATGACACTAAAATGGGCAGTTTCGTGGAAAGTGAAGAAGGTTAGCAGAAATTGCAGCAGGGACCTTGATCAACTGGGAAAGTGGGCTGGGAAATGGCAAATGGAGCTTAATATAGATGAGTGTGAGGACTTTTATTTTGGAAAGTCAAATCAATGTAGGGGTTTCATGATGAATGGTAGAGCCTTACAGAGTGTAGTGGAATAGAGGGAACTTGGAGTCCAGGAGCATACTTCTCTGAAAGTGGAGTCAGAGGTAAACAGGGCAGCAAAGAAGGCTTTTGACATGCTGGCCTTTATCAGTCAAAGCCATGAGTATAGAAGTTAGGAAGTTATGTTGCAGTTGTACAGGATGTTGGTGAGGCTGCACTTGTGAGTATAGTGTTCAGTTTTGGTCACCTTGCCAGAGAAAGTATGTTATTAAATTGAAAAGAGTGCAGAAGAAATTTGCAAGAATGTTGCAAGAACTCAAGAATCTGAGTTATAGGGAGAGGTTGGATAAGCTAGGACTCTTATCTTTAGAGCGCAGACTTATGGGCATCTTATAGAAGTGTATTAGATCACGACCAGCATGGATAGGAGAATGCACTGAGTCTCTTTCCCAGGGTTGGAGAATCGAGGACATCTGTTTAAGGTTAGAGGAGAAAGAATAAAAGGGAACCTGAGGGGCAATATTGTTGCACAGAGGGTGGTACCCATATGGAATGAGCTGCCAGTGGAAGTGATTGAGACAGGTACATTCACATTTAAAAGGCATTTAGACAAATACATGGATAGGAAAGATTTAGAAGGATATGGGCCAAGTGCAGGGAAATGGAGTTAGCATGGATGGACATTTTGGTCAGCATGGACCAGTGAGAAAATCTGTAGCCGTAAATGTGACACATTTGCTACACAGGTGGGAAAATGCTTGTTCAGAGGAATTTGGGACATCTGTGTAAATCTTGGATCGGTGTAAATAAGGTGATTACATTTGTTCACTTACGGAATGTGTGGCAGTACTTCCTTCTCACGCCAGAGACGCATATTTCACAATAGGATGTAGAATAACTAAATTGTTGGATAATATCAAAGACTCTAAACAAAACTCATACTCTTTAGGAAAAGAACTTGTAATTTAATAAGCTGAGTGGAATATGCAAGTAATATAACAATCCTGATACATTTTCATGTATATCACAGTGAGCAGATTTGAGTTTATGAAGCTCAGTCTCTCATGATTAGATTAGATTAAATTAGATTACTTACAGTGTGGAAACAGGCCCTTCGGCCCAACAAGTCCACACCGACCCGCCGAAGCGCAACCCACCCATACCCCTACATTTACCCCTTTAACCTAACACTATGGGCAATTTAGCATGGCCAATTCACCTGACCCGCACATCTTTGTGACTGTGGGAGGAAACCGGAGCACCTGGAGGAAACCCACGCAGACACGGGTCTCTGGCGCTGTGAGGCAGCAGTGCTAACCACTGTGCCACCGTGCCGCCCAGTCATCTTGACTGTGCTGGAATGTGAATGTCTCATTAGCTTTACATGCTAGGAAAAAACTGACAATAAGGAAGTTGGAAGATATTAATGCGTAAGTGAGAGAGAAAAAACATTCTTCTGTAAATTACATTCACTGAATGAAGGGGTCGAAGGAGAGAGAGCGTGAGTGAGAGAGAGAATGAAAATGGAAGCTGGCGGAAAATTAACCCTTTATGATCTGATTTGAGTAAACACTGGGGTGTCATGGATTGAAAGTTTGTGTGTTGTTCCCAGGAGCTCGAGATCCAGGAATGTTATGAATTTAATTTGCATTCTGGAAATCTGAGATGATTTTAAAAGAAAAAGCCATTTTGTAGGTCAATGATACTGAACATGTCAGCTGAGCAAGATTACCTCATGACTTTTTCATTAGTCTCTCGTTATGACGCACTAGCCAAAACAAATTGGCCATTTGGGTCTGGCTGGATTAAAATTTCCCACTTTGATGTGCATGTAACTTAATGAGTCAAGCATACACAGACCTGTCAATAAGTTTCTCTTTCTCTGTGAACGTTTGCCATT
This sequence comes from Chiloscyllium plagiosum, assembly GCF_004010195.1. NCBI lineage: Eukaryota > Metazoa > Chordata > Chondrichthyes > Orectolobiformes > Hemiscylliidae > Chiloscyllium > Chiloscyllium plagiosum. The sequence goes on from NC_057720.1 coordinate 49,226,782, forward strand.
TTATTGCTGCTTATCTGATTAAGGACATGTGGCATTTTTGTAAATTTAATACCAAATTCTGTATAAATACAGCTTGTTTGCAGCAATAAGTGGAGTAGCCTGAGAATGCTCTTCGGGGTAAGTGCTGGCGCCACTACTCTGTTAATGGTTTTAGAATCTTAGCTCAAGCCTGGCTTGTAGGTATCTATATTATAGTGTAACATTGATGCCATTTGTAAATAAAGACAATATTTTGAACTAAACTGTAAGAGTTTTCTATTCCAGACTACCAGAGTACAATCTCTGGGATGAACCAAGAGAGGCTACAGGTTGAGTCCATGAGGGACTCCCCGAGCCATCTTGAATCGGTTCTTTAACACCAGTTTGGACCAAAGGGCCTGTCTCTTTGACTCTATGTGCTTGGCTCTTATAAGCCATTAGTAATTCTCACGGTGTGTCTTCTGTGTCATTAATTCAAATGAGCCCACAGTGTTGGGGGTAGTAATGGTTAGAGAATTGGTTAATGGGCAGGAATCAGCAATTGGGGATAAGGGATGCTTTTTTAGGTTGGCGACCTGTAATCAGTGGGATTCCACAGATATCAGTGCTGGCACCACAACTGTTTACAATATATTTGAATGATTTGGAGGAAGGAAGCAAGTGTACTGTAGTCAAATTTGCAGATGACACAAAAATAGAGGGAAAGGAAAGTTGCGAGAGGGATACAAACAGTTTTGAGGAATATTGATAGGATAAGTAAGCAGACAAAAAGTTGCAAATAGAGTATAATTTGGAAAAATACGAAGTTCTTCATTTTGGAAGGAAAACAAAAAAAAGGGTATTACTTAAATGGAGAAAAACTGCAAAAAGCTGCAACACAAAGGGACTTGGGGTGCTTGTGCACGAAACACAGAAAGCTAGGGAGAGAATTGGGCTCCTCAAAAATCAGCAAGGTGGCCTTTGTGTGGAGCCGCTGAAAATGGGGGAGATACTAAATGAGTATTTTGCATCAGTATTTAGTACGGAAAAGGATATGGAAGATATAGAAAATAGCGAAATAGATGGTGACACCTTGCAAAATGTCCATATTACAGAGGAGGAAGTGCTGAATGTCTTTGAATGCACAAAGGTGGATAAATCCCCAGGACCTGATCAGGTGTACTCTAGAACTCTGTGGGAAGCTCGAGGTGATTGCTGGGCCTCATGCTGAAATATTTGTATCATCGATAATCACAGGCGAGGTGCTGGAAGACTGGAGGTTGGCTAACGTGGTACCACTCTTTAAGAAGGGTAGTAAGGATAAGCCGGGGAACTATAGACCAGTGAGCCAGACGTCGGTGGTGGGCAAGTTTTGGAGGGAATCCTGAGGGACAGGGTGTACATGTATTTGGAAAGGCAAGGGCTGATTAGGGATAGTCAACATGGCGTTGTGCATGGGAAATCATGTCTCACAAACTTGATTGAGTTTTTTGAAGAAGTAACAAAGAGGATTGATGAGGGCAGAGCGGTAGATGTGATCGATATGGATTTCGGTAAGGCGTTCGACAAGGTTCCCCATTGAAGACTGGTTAGCAAGGTTAGATCTCACGGAATACAGGGAGAACTAGCTACGTGGATACAGAACTGTCTGAAAGGTAGAAGCCAGAGGGTGGTGGTGGAGGGTTGCTTTTCAGACTGGAGGCCTGTGACCAGTGGAGTGCCACAAGGATTGGTGCTGGGTCCTCTACTTTTTGTCATTTACATAATTGATTTGGATGCAAACATAAGAGGTACAGTTAGTAAGTTTGCAGATTACACCAAAATTGGAGGTCTAGTGGACAGCGAAGAGGGTTACCTCAGATTACAACAGGATCTTGA
>NC_057720.1:49228867-49237318 GCF_004010195.1 Chiloscyllium plagiosum
ACGTCGATTCTCCTGTTCCCTGGATGCTGCCTGACCTGCTGCGCTTTTCCAGCAACACATTTCCAGCTCTGATCTCCAGCATCTGCAGACCTCACTTTCTCCTTGGAGGATTTGAGCTATGGGAGAGGCTGAACAGGCCGGGTCTGTTTTCCCTGGAGCATCGGAGGCTGAGCGGTGACCTTATAGAGTTTTACAAAATTATAAGAGGAATGGATAGGATAAATGGACAAAGTCTTTTCCCTGGGATGGGGGAGTCCAGAACTAGAAGGCATAGGTTTAGGGTGAGAGGGGAAAGATATAAAAGGGACCTAAGAGGCAGCTTTTTCACGCTGAGGGTCGTACGTGTATGGAATGAGCTGCCAGAGGAAGTGGTGGAGGCTGGTCCAATTGCAACATTTAAAAGGCATTTGGATGGGTATATGAATAGGAAGGGTTTGGAGGGATATGGGCCAGTTGCTGGCAGATGGGACTAGATTAGGTTGGGATATCTGGTCAGCATGAACAGGTTGGACCGCAGGGTGTGTTTCCATGATGTCTCTTTGAATTTAACACATATATTCAGCAGATAATCAGGAAAGCTAATGGAAAGTTAACTCTTGTTTCAAGTGGGTTGGAGTAGAAGGGATATTTTACTGCAACTGTATAAGGCGCTGGTGAGACCACATTTGGAGAAATGTGTGCTGTTTTGGTCCCATCATTTGAGAAAAACTTATTTTATTGGAGGTAGCTAGAGAGGGATCACTAAGATGATCCCTGGTATTGAAGGACTGTGTTATGAGCAAAGACTAAATAGGAGGGAACTCTGCTCACTAAAGTTTAGAAGGATAGGAGGTGATCTCATTGAAACATACATGATTCTGAAGGGACTTAGGGTAAATGCTGAGAGGATGTTTCCCCTTGTGGGAGAATCTAGGACCAGTCTCAGAATAAAGGGGTATCAATTTAAGGTTGAGATGTGGAAGATTTCCTTCTGTCAGAGCGTTTTGCATCTTTGCAACTCCTTTTCACTGAGAGCTCTGGGAACAGAGTCCTTGTATATATTTCAGCTGAGAAAGATTATTAATCAATCGGGGAATCAAGGATTATAGGGAAAGAGCAGGAAAGTGGACATGAGGAGTCTCAGATCAGTCATGCTCCGATCGAACGCTGGAGCAGCCTATTTCAGTTCATTTTCTATAGTCTTCTGACATTTAACAATTGTACAATAGTAATCAAGGAACTGTCCAGATCCCAATCCTCTCTCAGATAACACAATTACAATTAATTAACTGGTTATTAATTTCATTGCCTTCTGATACATTGCTGATGAACTTCCTATGTAGGTATCAACGTAAAGGAATGAAGCATGACAAAAGTTTGATTACCTTGGATCTTTATGCTCTTGTGAGAGCAGAGAGTGAAGGTAATATAAATCTTTAAAATGATCACTTATTTGGATAGGCTGAATCCAAGGCAGCTTTCTGCCACTAACAGAAGAGGAAGGGTCACACTGACAAATTCAGGACAAAATATGAAGTGTAGGAATTTTTTGGGTAAAAGGACGTGCAATAAATTATTTTCATACAAGGCGCAATAAGAAACATTAATGAATTTCAAGGAGCAATTCGACATGGTCTTCTCAATAGAAATCAGCTACTTGAATTTAAAAGAACAGGAATATAGGGATTGAAGTAATTTACTGTTTCAATTTATGTGGTGTCCTAAAGGTTCAGCAGGTAATCAGGAAAGTTAATCGAATCTTGAATCTTGTTTCAAGTGGGTTAGAATGAAGGAAAATTTGACTGCAACTATACAAATACTCAACATTTTGGCTCCGCTATGGGAATGGCAACTTTTCTATATGAAAGCAAGTTTACACACATTAAAGATTAGATCTTACATGAACAATTTTGTGTTTCTCAGAAGTAGTATTTAGTCTTTACTGATTCACACTTGGGACACCCTTCCAGCTCCATCGCTTACCCTAACCTCAGGAACATTGACCACAATATTGACCATAGCCACCTCCATACATCGCAGTGCCTGCCCATATTAACCCAAATGCTTCCCCATAGCCTCCTCCATACACCGAAACGCCTGCCCACAGCCCCCTCCATACCATCCCAATGCCTACCCATAGCCTCCTCCATACCATCCCAATGTCTGTCCATAGCCTGCCCATATTAACCCTATGCACCCAAATGCTTCCTCACACCCTCCTCCATACACTGAAATGCCAGCCCATAGCCTCCTCTATACACCCCAATTCATGCCCATAGCCTCCTCCATACCATCCCAATGCCCGCCCATAGCCTCCTCCATACCATCCCAATGCCCACCCATAGCCTCCTCCATACCATCCCAATGCCCACCCATAGCCTCCTCCATACCATCCCAATGCCCACCCATAGTCTCCTCCATACCACTCCAATGCCCACCCATAGTCTCCTCCATACCATCCCAATGCCCACCCATAGTCTCCTCCATACCATCCCAATGCCTACCTATAGCCTCCTCCATACATCCCAAAGCCGGCCCATAGTCTCCTCCATACCATCCCAATGCCCATCCATAGTCTCCTCCATACCATCCCAATGCCTACCCATAGCCTCCTCCATACATCCCAAAGCCTGCCCATGGCCTCCCCCGGTCCCGGGACGGTTGTGGCTGGGATTCCGCCCCAGGTTACCCTGGTCACGTGAGTCTCCCGCTGAGCCTTTAACCGGCGGAGACGCCGAGGGAAGCAGCCGTTGGTGTTCGCCCTGAATCTTACCGGGAACAGGAGGAGGGAGCAAGTGAACGCCGCTCGATTCGGCCGCGGTCTGGGGGAACAGCTCCGGCAGCGGGGACACTTCTGTTGCTGCGGGCCGGATCCCGGTCCCGGTCCCGGGCTTGGATTGGGCTCTGGCTCTGAGCAGCAGGAGCTGGTTCTCCGCGGAAGATGGAGGACTATCCCGTCGGCTACAGTGTCTGCTCTCGGCCAAACTGCAGCACTCAAACCAAACGCAACTTTCGAAATGTTCCTCCCGACTACAGATGGAAGAGGATCAGAAACCTTCGCCTGTCAGTGACCAACTCGTTTCATTATTAAAATAAATAAATACAACTCTGTCCATGTAAGAGTCCATTCCTTTATTTTTCTCCTAGATGCTGCCCAAATCGTTAAGTGTTTCCATACTTTAGGAAGCTCTGAAGGCGTTTGAATAGATGCAGTATGACTAAGATGAGGAGATCAAAGGCTAAATTTGCAGAAAGACAGGTGACCAAGTATGTTGTAAAAATAACATAACAAGGAGACAGACCAGCATTGGTACGTCGTGAGTGGGCACATGTGAAGTTGTTCACTTTGGCAGGAAAAATTCTTCAAAATGGTGAATGACTGCTAAATTTCAGGGTGTATTCATTGTCCTGGTGCTTGAGCAACAAAAAACATTGCAGTTACAAGGAGTGAATTAAAATAAACTAATAGAATGTATTCTTTTATTTTGTGAGAAATTGAACATGAAAGTAAGGATAAAAAGCAAAAGAACCGCTGATGCTCAAAATCAGAAACAAAAATAAGAATGGCTGGAAAAGCTATTTTCTGAGGAAGGGTCACTGCTCCTGAAACATTAACTCTGATTTCCCTCCACAGATACTCCAGAGTGAAATCAGAGTTAATGTTTCAGGTGTAGTGACCCTTCCTCAGAACAGAGCTTTTGCAGCAATTTCTGATTTTGTTTCTGAGTAAGGATATTATTTGTCAGTTACATGGGACAATAATGATATCAAATCTGCAAAACTGTGTGCAGTTTTGGTCTCCTTATTTAAGGAAGGATGTGAATACATTGGAGGTGTTCAGACAAGGTTTACAAGATTGACACCAGGAATGAATGTCTTGTTTTATGTGAAAAGTTTGAATAGGCTGAACTTGTTTCCACCAGAGGTAGAAAGATGTGGGTGATTGGTTGAAGTTCATAAATTCCTTAATGGTTTTTTACAAGATGGACATAAAAGAATGTTCACTCTTTGCAGTAAACCCAGAAATAGGGAATACTCTTTTAAATTTAAGGGTTGTCCCTTTTTGGTAGAAATAAGGAGAAATATTTTATCTCTGATGGATCCTGTGACTTTGGAACTCTCTGCCTCAGAAGACAATGAAGGTGTCCATTTTTTAAGATAAGCTACATAGATTCTTGTCTGTCAAGGAAATCAAAAGTTATGAGGGATGGATGGGAATTTGGAATTCAGAGCAGAAGCATATCAGCCGTGATCTTATTGATTGGCGGAGCAGGCTTAATGGAGTGGCCTTCTTCTGCTCCTATTTCATATATTCAAATTTCAATTTTTCAATAGATTGGAAAAGTTGGGATTGTGTTCCTTGCTGAAGAATAAATTGAGGAGAGATTCGATAGAGGTGTTGAAAATCATGAAGGTCATAGAGTCATCGAGCATGGAAACAGACGCTTCACTCCAACCTTGTTCCCAATCTAAACTAGACCCATTTTGGCCTATATCCTTCCAAACCTTTCTTATTCAGAAATTATCCAAATATCTTTTACATGTTGTAAATATACCTGCGTACACCACTTCCTCTGGCAGTTCATTGCATACATGAACCACTCTCGGTGTAAGAAAGTTACCGGTCATGCCCTTCTTACAACTTTCACCTCTCACTGAATCTTTAGTTGTGAAAGAGTAAATAGGGAGAAGCTGTTTGCATAAGTTGAAGAATCAAGAGCCAGAGAACACAAGTTTTAGTGACTGTTAAAAGAAATAATAATGACATGAGAAAAATCTGTTTTATGCTGTGATTGGTTAGGACCTAAAATATAAAAACTGAGATCATAGTGGAGACAGATTCAAATATGTCTTTCAGAAGAGAACTAGACTATTACTTGAAGAGGAAAGATTTGTAGATCAATGGGGAGAAGGTAGTGGAGTGGTACAAGGTGAGTTGCTCTTGCAGATAGCTCATACAGGCCAAATGGACTCATTTTGCACTGTAACAATACTATGATTTTTAAATTTTTTTTACTTCAAGTAAACAAGGACATGCATGGGACCATATTTTGCAATCAGCAATAAACCCTTAATTTACACTTGTACATGTACATTGAACTTCTACAAGTTTAAACTGCAAATTGCTGCCAGCCAATTATCCAAAAGCCATAGCAATTTTTACAGGGGATTGTGGAATAATTAATGAACAATAATAGAACCTGAACCAGTAAGTATAAGTTAGAACAGAAATCTCATTTCAAGTCAGGTACAGAAAGTGAAATAAAGAAGGAAAGAAAAATTGAAAAGAGAGAAAGAGACAAAAGAAAGAAGCACAATAAGAAAATAATAATTAAAATCTTAAGTAATGATTCCCCTTAGAATTACCTAAAATATACCCATCGATGTGGTATTGATGTTCCACTTGAGCTTCTTCCCACTTTTAGCCCCTAACTCTATGAGCATTAGCTTCTAATACATCCATAATATTTGCTTTGATGTGACATCGAGTTCCACGTTCTCACCATTGGGTAAAGAAACTTCTTCTGAAATCCCTATTTGATTTCTTGTTGACTATCTTCTAAATGACCTCAGGTTTTGTTCTTCCCCTGATTGGAATACTCTGTATACTGTGTCAAAACCTTTTCACAGTTTTAAAGATCTCTATGAAGACACACCTCAGCTTTACATGCCAAGAGAAAAGAGATGTCCATCTGATCATCATGTAAAGGGTAAGAGCTTGACCTGGCACCAAAAGTACCTTGAGAGTTAGATAACTTGTTCAAAATGGGTGTTCTTTATTATTTATGAGCATGTAAGAAGTCCTACTCTCTTATATGATCATAGGGGTTTTGCAGTACAATGTTTGAGCAGTCAAATTATAGCATTACAAAAGTTTATTTGACAAGCAGTTGCATTCATTACATCATCCCCACACCTAACTGTCATCTTTGATCTGTTAACTTTTGATTTGGGTTTCTGAGATTATTTTGTTTAACAGGTAAGCTTTCAAACTCCTAAGTTTTATGCCAAGTCTTCCCTTGCATGTTTTTTTCCCAAAACGCTCTTTAGTACATTATTTTTTAAAATGTATATTATGTATCAATTAAAATTTGATACTACATAAAGTGTGATACAGATCAGAGTTTTTCCAATACAGTACATGAAGTAGCTCATAACACTATTATAATTATATTTACATTTGAGTTTCATATCAAACATTCTCTGTTACATACAGTCCAAATATTTCAACAAACTATGGTGGAAGGGCCTTGGACAGTGACCTTTCCATTTTGTGCCTTTGCGATAGCTGACCCGAACTTCAGTGCATGCTGTTCTTGGGAATGTGCCAGTCTGCACTACTTGGTCAATGGCTGCTTTTTGCATAGGGAAGAAAAACAGCCCTTTTCTGTCTGACCATTGAGTAAGCCAGTCTGTTCAACTTCATAGGTATAATACCACATTTCAATTTTATCATTGGAAATCTGTTTTGTTCCTTCTTCAGTGACTTCATATTCCTTTGTTAATATGGTACCTGGAACTGTACACAGTGCTCCAAGTATAATCTCATCAAGGTTCTTTGAGACATGTTGAGGATTATTTCTCAACTTGTCAATTCTATCCTTCTAGAAATAAATACTAGCACCCAATTTGCTTTTGCTATGGCCTCACTAATCTGTGTCACAAATATTATTGATTTGTGAAATTGTATTTCTCAATCTCTTTGCTCCTCCACTCTTTAGATTTTTATTTTCCAGTGTTATTACGTGGTGTCTATTTTTCTTACAAAAATGTAATATCTCACACTTACCTATGTTGAAATTTATTTGTCAATTATAGACCCATTCTGGAAATATATTCGTGCCTTCTTGTAACTTCTTGTCTTCTTTCCATCTTGGTATGTAGTATTGACTTTCCACTACAATCTGATGTCATCCAAAAATATAGAAACTATTTTACCAGAATTTTACCTGAAATGAGCTGTGTTAATTTTGGGGAGTTTTGTGGAATTTTTTTAAATGTGAACTCTTGTGAGTTTTCTCATGCGACTTTGTATTGCTCACCTCATTATGTACACAGCAGTCTGTATGATGGGCATTTGTGCTATGGTGCCCTTACCAGCCATGGAAGTATTTTCCACTGCCAGGATTTCCAGCACAGTGCCAAATTTAAAGCCCAGCTATGTATCAAGTTAATCGCTGCTAGCTTTCGTTTACACTGTTGGAAATATATGAAAAAGAAAAGCTCTTAAGGCTCACAGGTTGCATAGTTGATACTTCATTACAAATATGAGCTCACACCCAAAGAAGTATTACTACACAACATCATCACCCTGTCTGTTCTACTGTCATTGTAACCGCAGCTACAAGGTTCAAGCTACACTACCCATCCTTAGCACCATACCATCTTAGAACCCTGTCTAAAGATGTACCACTCTTTCCCTCATACTCAGCATGGCTTCTCAATTTCTCAATGTGGGAGCATCACACGCTGGAAAGCTTTCAAACATTGAACATATTAACTGTTATTAAAAATGTGCAAAAGCAAAGAAATAAAACCAACAAAAAGTGCAGCTGGGAGCAAACACAGACAGCTTAGCTTGTGAGCAACAACAAATTTAAGTCAATGGATGATCACTGCAGCCAGCCCTCATCTGTTGGAATCCTGTGTCAATTAAGTCCAGGCAATTAATGTGTCAAATCTGATTCATAGCATCGGTAGTTCTTTTGGTTTTTGTCAATTAAATCCAGTCTGCTTGTTGTGCCTGACTGCCCACATTGCTCTCATGCTGAAGGTGATGTTCTTCTGGCTCAATGTCCTTATCTTCCAACTTGGAGGACTGCTGTCACTCTCACAAGACTTCAATGTCCATCACATCCATTATTTGACTACTGTAGTTATGCTGAGCACAACTTGCTAGAATTATGTGGGGCACTATGTCTGGACTGAATGGCAAGGCATAACCCCACACCAATCCAAGTATCGAAACCTCATCTTCAGGAGGCGTGTTGTCAGCTTCACAACGGCCTCAGTGGAAGAATGGGCTGTATCAATGCTGGACCTCAATTAGGGGTTTGTTTAATGGAGGAGAAAGTGAGGTCTGCAGATGCTGGAGATCAAAGTTGAAACTTTATTGCTGGAACAGCGCAGCAGGTCAGGCAGCATCCAGGGAACAGGAGATTCGACGTTTCGGGCACAGGCCCTTCTTCAGGAATGAGCAGAGAGTGTTCAGCAGGAGAAGATAAAAGGTAGGGAGGAGGGACTTGGAGGAGGGGCGTTGGAAATGTGATAGGTGGAAAGAGGTCAAGGTGAGGGTGATAGGTCGGAGTAGGATGGAGGCGGAGAGGACAAGAAGAAGACTGCAGGACAGGAAGGCGGTGCCGGGCGGGAGGGACCCGGCTGAGACAAGGTGGGGGGAGGGGGGATGAAAAAACTCATCACCCCAGGGGACCTCCCATCCACCGCCTCCAACCTCATAGTCCCACAACCCCG
>NC_057720.1:49237877-49277393 GCF_004010195.1 Chiloscyllium plagiosum
GGAAGTGTTGCACCTCCTGCGGTTGCAAGGGAAGGTGCCGGGAGTGGAGGTTGGGTCGGTGGGGGGTGTGGATCTGACAAGGGAGTCGCGGAGTGAGTGGTCTCTACGGAAAGCTGATAGGGGTGGGGAGGGAAATATATCCTTGGTGCTGGGGTCTGTTTGGAGGTGGCGGAAGTGACGGTGGATGATGCGCTGTACATGGAGATTGGTGGGGTGGTAGGTGAGGACCAGTGGGGTTCTGTCCTGGTGGCGGTTGGAGGGGCGGGGCTCAAGGGCGGAGGAGCGGGAAGTGGAGGAGATGCGGTGGAGGGCACCGTCGACCATGTCGGGGGGGAAATTGCGGTCCTTGAAGAAGGAGGCCGTCTGTGTTGTGCGTATTTTGAACTGGTCCTCCTGGGAGCAGATGCGGCGGAGACGAAGGAATTGGGAGAATGGGATGGCGTTTTTACAGGGGGCGGGGTGGGAGGAGGTGTAGTCCAGGTAGCTGTGGGAGTCGGTAGGTTTGTAGTAGATGTCCGTGTTGATTCGGTCGCCTTAGATAGAAACAGAAAGGTCTAGGAAGGGGAGGGAGGAGTTCGAGACTGTCCAGGTGAATTTGAGGTCGGGGTGGAAGGTGTTGGTGTAGTGGATGAACTGTTCAACCTCCTCGTGGGAGCACGAGGTAGCGCCGATACAGTCATCAATGTAGCGAAGGAAGAGATGGGGGGTGGGGCCAGTGTATTTGCGGAAGATGGATTGTTCCACATACCCTACGAAGAGGCAGGCATAGCTGGGGCCCATGCGGGTGCCCATGGCTACTCCTTTTGTTTGGAGAAAGTGGGAGGATTGGAAAGAAAAGTTGTTCAGGGTGAGGACCAGTTCGGTCAGTCGAAGGAGGGTGTCGGTGGAAGGTTACTGGGTGGTACGGCGGGAAAGGAAGAAGCGGAGTGCTTTGAGTCCTTTGTGATGGGGGATGGAGGTGTACAGGGACTGGGTGTCCATGGTGAAGATGAGGCGTTGGGGACCGGGGAAGTGGAAATCCTGGAGGAGGTGGAGGGCGTGGGTGGTGTCACGAACGTAGGTGGGGAGTTCTTGGACTAATGGGGACAGGACCGTGTCGAGGTAGGAGGAGATGAGTTCGGTTGGGCAGGAGCAGGCTGAGACGATGGGTTGTCCGGGGCAGTCAGGTTTGTGGATTTTGGGCAGGAGGTAGAAACGGGCGGTTCGGGGTTGTGGGACTATGAGGTTGGAGGCGGTGGATGGGAGGTCCCCTGAGGTGATGAGGTTATGGACGGTCTGGGAGATGATGGTTTGGTGGTGGGGGGTGGGGTCATGGTCAAGGGGGCAGTAGGAGGAGGTATCTGCGAGCTGGCGTTTGGCCTCAGCGGTGTAAAGGTCAGTGCGCCAAACTACTATCGCACCTCCCTTGTCTGCTGGTTTGATGGTGAGGTTGGGGTTGGAACGGAGGGAGTGGAGGGCTGCGCGTTCCGAGGGTGAGAGGTTGGAGTGGGTGGGAGTTCAGGTAGCGGTTAATATCGCGGCGGCAGTTTGCTATGAAGAGGTCGAGGGCAGGTAGGAGGTCAGCACGGGGTGTCCAGGTGGACGGGGTGTGTTGGAGGTGGGAGAAGGGGTCGTCAGAGGACCATCAGCCACAGTTGCAGAAGATAATTTATGTTATGTTGCAGTAAAGAAAGGAAACGGGCTGTGACCACATCTGGAAGAGGTGAGATAAATATCTCATACTGCACTGATGTGAGGTCCTTTAGAACATGATACATAGACCCACACACGTCACAGGACACAGACCCATGGGCTCACCAATTCCTCTAAATCCTAAGACATTAGCACCCTTTGTACTGTACAGCTTGCTGCCCCTTACATTGCTAACCACTTCATTCAGTCACAGCACTTTTGCACATACAGAAGCCAGGCAAAGAGTATGCATGCTTGACCATGGAGGGTAAAGTATAACTTATTGCCCTACATAGGACTTGTTCATCTTACCTTCACGTGCAGCAGCAAGCTCTCAACACGTCGATCTATGGAACAGCCTGTAGGGACATATATTTAGGCACCATGCTGGTATAGTTACAAAGGGACGAGACAGTGTTTCAAACAAACAGTCTGTTATAAAACAAGTAACATTTATGCAAACATATATCTTTATATACAGTGTGCTGTCACCCATGTCAACAAGTGCGCTCAAAAGGTTTTTTACTTTCCTTCCCACTACATCTCAGTGTAGTTCCAGCTTGTGCAGATGGAGTGGAGGGGAGCTACCTGGCAGTAGAGTCCTTTGGCCTTGGACGCATTATTTCTTGGGCTAGTTGCAGAGCTGTCATCCTTAGGAGCTCACCAGCTTATGCTGCCAAATGTTCTAAACAAGACACTCCCACCAAGGTCAGGATCTGAGCTTTGAAATTCCAGTCCTTGTCTGTGTGCAAATTGGCCAATCTGATATGGGCGCCAGAGTTGCTGGGTAGCTGGTGAATGGAACATTGTTAAAGGAATAGTTAGTGAAAGTATGGGCCTAAAATCAGACAAGAGAGCACCATTGGGGCAGGTAAGTTCATGAGGTGAGTTCAATGAGATACGGCAAGAGATTTCACCACATCTTTTGGCAAGAAACCCTCCAATGAAACTGGACAAAACTGACCTTTATCCAAAAGATGTAAGATTCAGCCCATGAGCCTGAATCTAAATCCCTGCAAATGGATGAATTTTCTGTGGGTTATAATTTCACCCAAGCATTCTACAACTAACTCAGAAATAATGTAAACAAAATATGTAGCCATGCCATTGCATTATGTCTATTGGTTTTATAGCTGAATAATTTTGTTTGGGATAATGCAAGTGAGAAGATTCTGAGAATATTTTAAAAGTTGAGTTTGTAATAGCTATTGAATTAAATATTTTCTAACTAAGTTTGGCAGTTCAGCAGATTTGGCTTTGAAGTAGTTGCAATTAGACATACAGTTTGTGGTTGATTTTTATGAAGGCAAATCACATGTCTGAAACATTTGTTTACTTTCTTACAAAACACCTTTAGTAGGACTTCCAAAAGATAATATAATGGAAACTGTTCAGGAGTCATCTTGAACTATATCAGAGTGTTCAACATGCCTATGTCAAATGATTTTAGGTCAATAGCCGACAATATTTGTTTAAACCAACTTTATAAATCTCAGTAACCTTCATAAAAGTTGCTCAAGTTTGTTCTGCACCATGTATTATCATCATGTTATTAAAGGGAAAGAAATAACAGAAAATATTATGCAATCCTGCCATGTGTTGCTATCTTTTAATGTAAATGTGTTCTGATTTTATATTGATTCCTAACTTATGTTGCTAACATTCAAACGTTATTTTGTAATAAAAGCATTAAATCTTATAGTATGAATAAATAATTCTAAAAAACATTTCCTAATCTTTCACATCAGTTTGCGATACCGTGTTCTCATAGGAAATTTGCATATTAGTAGAAACTGAAAATTGCCGTAAAATAGTTCAACATAAATTTAACATTTAGACAAAATATACATAGTGTTATCAGCTATGGTTTTGTTCAGCACAAAATTAAAGTTTCCTCAGTTGAATACATGCTTCCAAATCAACATTAGGGAATGAAAATTCTCTATTCATCAGTATGGTTTATCCATGCTACTCTGTCTCCTGAAATTTGTGAATATCTGTAAACTATAACAGCAAATCATATAGAGGGAAATCACCTCTACAGCCGACAGTAAGAAAGGGAGTTTATGAAATAGGGTGATGAATTGGGAAATAAGTTACTAAATACAATTTTCAAAAATTAATTAAAAAGGATGAAGTTATAAAGAGTCAGACTGATATGTTTAGTCCATTTTTTAAAATAGAATTGCAACAAAACAATTGTAATTTAAGGAAATTTACCAAGCAGCTTAGTTAGACATTGAATCAGAAATAGTGCATTAATATTATTATTTGAAACACAAAGTATTATTAAGGAAGTGGAAGCCACCTCAGATACCAAGCAATGAGGAATGAGTACTGGTCCATCAGATGGTAGTCTCATCTGAGTATCATAATGAAATTTAATGAGTGGCTCTTAAAATTATAATTTTTGGCCAGAGTTATATAAATATGCAATTATATTTTGCCAGACATACAGTAAATGTGAAGTAGTTGGAAAACCCTAATTATCAAGTACACCTAAATCTTTAATTCAGAAGGCAGCTTTGGAAGAACCACTTAGCAGAGTCTTAATAAGTGTGTAGCACTCCCACATAAAACCAGGACTGGGAATCAATGTATTTTAATGATTGTATATGCTTTCACAAGATTTCCTGAAACAGTGCCTTTTGTATAAATTACTGTAAAAATATTAGCAAAAATGTTTGTTCAATTTTTTTTAACAAGGTATGGATTAACAAAGTAATACAATCATATCTTACATTAAATCTTAAGTTATAAATATTGGAAAAAATCATGACTAATTGCAAAATAAAAATTTACATCTTTAACTTCTCACCCACAATCTCAAAGTATTCGAAAGATGGCATCAAACTTCGAAGACTATGATTAGAACTTATTGTTAAGATTGTTCCAATGATTGGGTATATAAGGAAGTTTAATGATTAATTTCTCATATTTCTGGAGATATGACTTATTTTAACAAGTGTGGGAGGGAATCCTTGGAGTGATATTAGGAATTTATTTCCATTGAGAACATTTTACAAGTGGACAGAGGAAGCATTATGGAGCATTTATTTGCTCTCAGTTAGAAGAATCAGGAATTTCTTTTTTGCTTACATGAAAAACCAATAGCTTAGAAACTGAGAAGTACTGCTTATAGTTAGATGCATGAAACAGTTTCTCCTGGAGAAATGGAATAGTTCAGGAAAGTTAGGAAATAGGTTTACTCAGAGTAAGGATTTTATCTGAAAGCTCCAGACCATATACATATTCGAATAAAGCCTTGACAGTGTTACTTGAAGCTAATAAATTTTAAGGTCAAGTATGTGATTAATTTTCAAAAAGCACTACCAAATTCTCAAGAACAGGAATTGAGATAAACTGTAAAATCAAAACTAAAGATATGATAGGGAAGGAAATTCTCTCTGCTCTTTGAGTCCTGTAAAATGACGATGTTGTGATAGATGGGATTGTATTTTTGTGATTTGACATTGTTCAAATTGTGTTCTTTGTAAATAGTTTGGCTTTCCTATTTTATCTGAATTTCTTTTGCGTAATAAACTTCCATTTTATTATTAAATCCAAATCTATAGCATTGCATGTTTGTATTGCAGTGAAAGATGATTTGTTAAATAAAAATAACGATATTTTAAGCCAGAGTTCCATGTGGGATCTGACTTGTCCATTAATAATATCAGCTGGGATTATAATACTCTCTATATCCCTTTGCAGACTCTATCTCCACATGGCAACTTGGTTTTCCACATGTACATCTCTATGAAACTATGACACTAATATCTTAGTGTGAACAGCAAATTTAGTTATCATACATTTGGTCCCATTGTCAAAAGCATTGTTACAGATTGTAAATCACTAACAATCTGGCACTGATCCCTGTGGAATTCTAGTTACAACTTGCCAATCCAAAAGAAAAATCCATTTAACCCCACTCTCATGTCCTATTAGCTAACTAATCCTTTAGTATGATGTTCCCCTTACATCATGTGTTACTATTTTGTGTGACAATCTCTGATGTGGTATGTTATTAAATGCCTTTTTAAAATCCAAATACTTCAAATCTATCCACAATTAATGTCATCACCACATCAAAATAATCTAATAGATTAATTAACTGTTCCGGAAACTAAGGAATTTAGGAAGATTACAGCCAATGCATCTATTATCAGTGCCATCACTTCTCTTAAGATGCTGGGGCTATAGGCCACACAGCTCTGAAGACTTTTCAGCCTTTGAGTTCAGTAATTTTCTTAGCAGCTTTTCCATGGTAAAGCTAATTATTCTAAATTCATCCTTCTCTAACAGCTCTTGGTTTTCAATTTTATTTAAAGCCACACTTTTGGAAAGATGTAAGAAATTGGAGAGGGTGCAGAAATTGTTCGTGAGAACAGTATCACAGGTGAGGAACTTCATTTAAGTAATTAAATAACAGAATTTGGGACTTTATTGCTTAATGAAGAGAAATTTGCAAGATATTTGATAGAGGTATTCTTGAGGAGTATGGACAGAGTTAGTAGGGAAGAACTGATCCCAAAGGTGGAAGGAGATGAAAAGGACACACATTTAAGATAAATGGCAAAACGAGCAACGATGACATGAAAAAGTACATGCATGGTAATGAGGAGAAGCAGGGCAATAGCACTAGGTAAGTTAGTCACTTGGAGATTGGTTGCAAATATAATAGGCCAAAGTTCCCTTCTTCTGTACTGCAACAATTCTACAATTCTATATAAAAATACATGCTGTTGCAGCAAAAAATTGACAAGAATTACTATCATGGGCATGACACAAAGTGCCCTGTTAGTTTTGTTCCTGCATGCCTCAGCTCAAAAATGATCTTTCACTAAGTTGCTTGAAGAGTGATCCATTACAAGGACATTAGAACATCTGCAACATTGTGAATAATAGGACAAATAGTATATTTCTTAAATGATGAGATTAAAGGATTAAGAGGACTGGGGGGTTGTCAATTACTGTGGGAAAATATGTCTTCAACTTTTTAATTAAAATATAAAATAGTTTGCTTTGGAAAAGGAACTGGTACAATAGCAACAGTATTGCACTGTCAAGGAGTAAGAAGCTTGCTAGTGTCATTCAGTCTGGAGCACTTTCAGGGAAAAAAAGGACTTCCAGTTTGTGGAATAAGTAGTCAATTTTTGAATACAGCAAGGGAAAACTTGATTTGTCGGAAGCTTACTTTGTCCTGCTTTGTGACTCCTCTCAGCAAGTGTATGAGCTGAAAACCCTCAACAAAATGCATCTTTTCTACTTGGGAAGAATTCCTGAAGAGAATTTTCTTGGAAACTACCACATCATCTCCATTAAAGGGAATTGAGCCAGCTGCAACTGTTCTGGAGAGACACAGAACACATTTTGGATAATTTGTAACTTTTCCTTTTTTACAAGCTTAACCCTGTACTTCAAAGTTAGCACTCAGAAAAGTCTTTTTGTTTTCCCTCAGACTTTGTTTTGATTTCTTAGAAGGTTTACATTTATTCACTCAAGTGATGTGAATGTTGCTGGCTTGACTAGCATTTATTGCCTATCTTAATTGTCCTGGAGAAAGTGTTGGTGAACTATCTTGTAGAACCACTTTATTCCTTGGGGTATAGGATTTCCCATAGTACAGTTAGGAAGGTAGTTTCAGGATCCTAATTCAGCAACAGTGAAGGAATTACAATAAAGGTCTAAGTCAGCATGATTTGTGGCTTGGAGGGAAATTTGCAAATGGTGGTGTGCCTGTGCCTCTACTGTCCATGTCCTTCTCAGTGGTAGAAGTCGTGAGTTTGAAAGGCCCTGTCAGAAGAACCTTGTTAATTTACTGCAGTGCATCTTGTAGATGGCACACTGCTGCCGCTGTGCTTTGGTGGTGAAAATAGTGCATGGAATTCCAATCAAGCAGGTTTCTTTGTTGTGGATGGTGTCATGTTTCTTCAGTACAGTTGGAGCTGCACTATCCTGCAAATGAAGACACTCATGACTTGTATTTTGTAGATGGTGGCGAGACGAGAGCAAATTATTTTGTCACAGAATTCTGAGCCTCTGAACTGCTCTTGTAGCCAGAATATTTTTATATCCAATTCAGTTTCTGGCTAATAGTAAGACCTGGGGTACTAACACTGTGAGATGCAGTGATGGTAATGCCATTGAACATCAAGGGCTAATGGTTAAATTCTCTCTTGTTTGAAATGGTCATCACCTGGCACTTGCGTGACTCCACATTTATAGGCTCTTATCAGCTCAAGCCTTGCTGCATTTGGAGTTGGTACCTTCAGTATCTGAGGGGTCATAAATGGTGTTAAACACTGTGCAATCATCAGTGATCATTCCCACTTCCAACCTTATAGCAGACGGAAAGGTGTATATATATGTATAAATTATATGTTTGTCGTACAAACTGTTTCTGATTAAACATTGCATTATTGTTTAGGTTTATATTTTTGGAAGAAATCTGTTATTTGTTATTGACTAAAAAATCCTGGCTGATTTGTTCATAATATTGAAGCTGATACATTTCTGATCCTCATACTTAGATAATTGGCCATATCAACAGCCTGGTTAACTTTAATTCTTGTTGTAACCGAAGAAACTCGGAAAGAAAGAGTGCCCCTCCAACCTCAGTCTTAATGTCTGATTAACTCAAAGGTTTATCTGTATGATGGTTTTTGTTCAAAATACCATCATGTCACTTTCAATGCTGGAGTTAAACTTTGAACAGGGGTCCTGTCAGTTATTAACCACAGAAGCAGAATTCATTTTTTTTTTGTGGAATGAAAACATCTAATGTTTCTAGTTTGAAACATCCTTTTGAAAATGGAACTAGTATTTTGCATTCTTAGATTTATTTATTTATTAATTGTTAGGTTTGTTAATGTTTAACTCATATGATTTGATTTGTCATTTCAATTTTGAAGAGAAACACGCTCATATGATTGTATGTAATATAAGAGATCACAGATCTTTCACCAAACACACACCACTCCAGGATGTTACCAGAACACTACCTCGGTCCTGGTCGTACAGGAACAAGGTAAGAACTGAGATTCCTCTGAGTAATGATAGAAAGTAAAACAAGATATCAATTTTCTGTTAATGTTTTGCCGAATCTTCCTAATTCCGTGCAAGGCTAAGTGTATTCTGCTACCTTCCTTGTTTACTTATATCCTTTAACAAATTTTAGAAACAAACTATGTATATGAGACTATCACAATTGTCTCATATTCATACTGTCTCTTTTGAGTGCAATTTAAACATATCATCTTGTTTGCCCACCTCCCTATTCAAAGGAACAACTTGTGTTTAAATCCAATACAAGGATTGTGCTGTGCTTAAACAAGGGAGACTACAATAAAATGAGGGAGGACTAAAGTAGATTGGAAAGACTTTATAATGGGATAGTTGACAAGCATTGGAGGACTTTCAAAGTGATTTTTCAAAGTGCTCAGCAAAAGTATATTCTAGTGAAAAGGAAGGACTAGAAGAAAAGGGATAATCTGTGAAAGATGTCTAAGGAAATAAGGGAAACTGTCAAATTGAAAGAGAAGGCATAAAAAGTGGCCAAGAACAGCAGGAAACTAGAAGACTGGGAAAACTTTAAAGGTTAACAGAAAGCCACAAAAAGAGCTATAAGGAAAAATAAGACAGAACATGAGAAAAACTAGCACAGACTATAAAGACAGATACCAAAAGTTTCTTTAAATATATAAAATGAAAAGGAGTGGTGAAAGTAAATGTTGGTGCTTTAGAGGATGACAAGGGGCATTTAGGCATGGGATATGATGAAATGGCCGAGGCATTGAACAGGTATTTTGTATTGGTCTTCACAGTGAAGGACACTAATAACATGTCAGTAATTGACAAAGAGACAAAGGTAGGTGAGGACCTGGAATTAATTATTATTATGGAAGAGGTAGTGTTGGGCAAGCTAATGGAGCTAAGGATAGATAAGTCTCCCAGGGTATTAAGAGAGATGGTGGGAGAAAAAGCAAGTGCACTTGTGGTAATTTTCCAAAATTCGCTGGACTCTGGGGCATTTCCAGCAGATTGGAAAACAACAAGTGTGATGTTGGTTAGTTTAACCTCTGTAGTGTCAAAGATACTTGACTCTATTATCAAGGAAGAAATAGCAGTGCACCTAGATAGAAATTGTCCTATTGGGCAGATGCAGCATGGGTTGATGAAGGGCAGGTTATGCTTAACAAATCTTTTGGAATTCAATGAAGACATTACGAGTAAGGTGGATAACGGGGACACAGTGGATGTGGTGTACCTAGATTTCCAAAAGGCCTTCAATAAGGAGCTGCACAAGAGGCTGCTGCATAAGATAAAGATGCATGGTGTTACTGGTAAAGTATTAGCATGGATAGAGGTTGGTTGACTAACAAGAAACAAAGAGGGGGGATAAATGAGTGCTATTCTGGCTGGCAATCAGTACCTAGTGGTGTGCCTCAGGGTTCAATGTTGGGACTGCAATTATTCACAATTTACCTAGATGATTTGGAGTTGGGGACCATGTGTAGTGTGTCAAAGTTTGCAGAGGACACTAAGATGAGTGGCAGAGCAAAGACTGCAGAGGACTGTGAAACTTTGCACAGGAACATCAATAAGCAAGTGGGCAAATGGAATACAATGTTAATAAATGTGAGGTCATGCATTCTGGTAAGAGTAATAGTAAAAAGGATTATTAGTTGAATGGCAAAACGTTTCAGCATGCTGCTATGCAAAGGGACCTCCGTGTCCTTGTGCATGAATCACAGAAAGTTGGACTGCAATATAACAAGTAATTAGGAAGGCAAATGGAATTTTATCCTTCATTGCTCAAGGAATTGAGTTTAAAAGCAGAGAGGTTATGTTGCGGTTGTATAGGATGCTGATGAGGACACACCTGGAGTACTGTGTGCAGTTTTGGTCTCCTTACTTGAGAAAGGATATACTAGCACTAGAAGGAATGCAAAGGAGGTTCACTAGGTTGATTCCTGAGTTGAGGGTGTTGACTTATGAGGAGAGACTGAATAGACTGGGATTATATTCATTGGAATTTAGTAGAATGAGGGGGGATCTTATAGACACATATAAGATTATGAAGGGAATAGATCAGATAGAAGTCCAGAGGATGGTTCCATTGGTAGGTGAAACCAGGAGCTAGCCTCAAGATTAGAGGGAGCAGATTTAGGACTGAACTGGGAAGGAAATTCTTCACCAGATAGTTGTGAATCTATGGAATTCCCTGCCCAGTGAAGTAGTTGACGCTACTTCAGTAAATGTTTTTAGAATTAAGATAATTTTTAACAATAAAAGGAATTAAAGGATATGGTGAGAGTGCACATAAATTAATCTGAGTCCACAAAAAGATCAGCCATGATCTTATTGAATGGAGGAACAGACTTGAAGGGCTAGATGGCCTACTCCTGCTCCTAGTTCTTATGTTTACACCTTTCACACCTCTGGGTGTCCAAAAATAGTTTGCAACCAATGAAACAACTTTGAAATGTACTTATAATGGAAATGGAAGAAATGTGGCAGCCAGAGATGAGGGCCTTTGTTAGATTTTTACAGAATCACCTTGCTGCATTATTTAGATTCGGGTCAAGGAAGACCAAAGAAGCCAATGGAAATCCATCTTCACCTCTCGACCACTAACTTTCTGGGCTCTGACTTCATTTGAGTTTTTGGTCCTGATTCCCCTTGTGCAGCTCCACATGAGATTGACTATTAAGCTTTAAGTCAGTGAACTTGCTTTTATAGGGTGCATTTGGTGAATGAACAACTCTCATTTATATTTCAAAATGTTGTTTAAAACATCTAATGTATTGGATCTGCTTTACATTTAATTTGCTCAGGCTACCTCACATTGTTGTAAATAACTTACATCATCCTACATAACTTTTATCAGTAAAGATTTCATTTTTGACAATTAAAAATGAATGGTGACAAAATAATTCTGAATACCTGAGAGAGAAATAGACAACTGTATTGTCTTTGCTTTGCTCGCATTTCTTATAACTTATTCCGAAACATAATCTATATCACAACTCATTAGCATAAAAGGTGTTTGCTAAGTGTGACTGCATTCTTCAAGGTATCAATCAATCATTTGAATATACAGTAATATATTCTGTTTACTGTTACGTGCTGTCAGTTGCATTGCAACTGCAACCTGTTTTTTCTTGTCATGTTTGTAGTAGGTACTTGCAAATTTCATTGTGATCACATGCTTGCCAATAACTCCTGCTAGCTGATTGTTCTGATTTAAAATGGCTAATCACCACTTTCTTTCATTTTAATTCTTAAGCTGTAAACAAATCTGAATGGCCTCTGATGGCATATCGAATAGAAAATACAGGTGGGGGGTGTGCGGCAGGGTAGAGTTGGATAAGGTGCCAAGATGGTTGAGATAAGGGTAGAAATTGTAAGAGGTGGAGATGGGGGTTAGAGAGCTAAGTATGGAGTTGGTTAACAATTACACAGGTGTTGGCTATGTATTTAATAGTCTAACTTTTCCAAGTGACTTTTTAACTAATTAAAATGGTCCATACTCTCCAGTTGTAATGGAGACTTTTGGAGGGTTCTAGGTCTTGACGAATTGCCTAGTGGAATCTTCAACTTGTGAGGCAATTCCTTTGGACTGTTATATAATGGAGATTCTGCAGAGATCTCCAGTGTAATTCTCATCTACTCTGGAAAGATGGCTCTATGGCTAGTGGAAAATATGGACCACTTGTTCGACTCAACTCATTTTGAACTGGCCTAGCAAAAAGCCACTCATTTATGGGAGATTAGAGAAGTTACCAATGTTCTTTTCATTCATTCACAAGAAATGGGTGTATTACATTAGACTTCCTGATTACCTGCTGCACCCGTGTGCTAGCTTTTTGCATTTCATGTACAGGTTAACCCAAATCATTTTGTGTTGCAGCTTTCTGCATCTTTTCTCCCTGGTGTTTTTCCCCACAGGCAACTTGATCGAAGTATACAAGGTTCTGAAAGGTCTTGACATCCTTGGTAAGGATGTTTCCTCTAGTGGGAGAATTTAGGACTAAGGGTCACTTTTTAAAAAAAGGTTGTCCATTGAAGGTAGAGCTAAATAGGATTTTTTCTCTCTCTCAGAAAGTCATGAGTCTTTGGAATTTTCTTCCTTAAAAGGCCACAAAAAGTAGAGTTCCTAAATATTTTTAAGCAGACTAGCATGAGGCTGGAAGAGCACAGCAAGCCAGGCAGCATCAGTAGGTGGAGAAGGCTGGTGTTTTTTGGTATAACCTTTCTTCAGGAATGGAGGTGGGGATAGGAAGATCAGATTTCAGGAACCTATTAGTCTACTTCTGATTGCTACTTGTGTTTATTTGTTAGGGTAGCTGGAAAGAGGGGTCTGTCAGAGGGATGGAAGGGAGGAGGCGGGACTGGAAAGGGAGTTAGGGGATGGGTGGGAAGGTTATTAAACATTTTTAACGCAAGGTCAGATGGATTCCTGACAAGCAAGCCAGAGCAATGCTATTGAAGCTAGGTGGGCTTGTGAATAGCAGATCAGACATGGTATTATTGAATGGCAGTGGAAGTTTGAGCAGCCTGGAAGTCTATTCCTGCTCCTAATGCATGTTAAGCAGGACCATTTGGAGTACAAATGATTGCAGAATCAATCAATATATTTTGATTGGGTGGAGGGGAAGCTGGGCAAGCAAAGGGGATAAGGAAAGGGAAGTTACAATGGCAGCTTTAGATGTATAAAGATGGGAGGAGGATTGAGCAAAGCATAAATGCTGACACAGACTGCTTGGGTCCAATTGCCTGTCTCTGTGCCTGATGTCCTATGTCATCTTTGGTAATCCCCTGAAGTGGGCAGGAAGTTTAAAATACTGGTGCCAGCTGCCACATTGGTTTCTAGATGCTGTTCCTGAACGACAATGTTCAGCAGGCTGAAGAGGATGGCAGGACAGTGATCACATTTGCCTCCCCATTGAAGAATGTAAAAGTAATTACACAACTTGCTTAGAGCAGTATGGAGGGGGAGGGGAGGATTTTGAAGGGGTGTACGTATTTCAGCACAGTACATTCATTTCACAAAGGATGTGGACTTGCAGGAACAGTAGGCCTGGGTCTTGCCTCCAGTCGTGGATTCCTCACTTGAAATAATTGCATATATGTCACCATCAAGTCACCAAGGAACACATCTATCAACTGGAAGGATTTCAATCCCCAACTGGCCTATGACTATACGTCAGGTGTGATATTGCCTTCCTAGATACTATCATGACTTATTAATGTTCTGCCAGTAAAGGTTACCTCAGAACTTCACATCAATCACAAAATGCCAAGATGGATCCCTGGGGACAAAATATATCCCTTGAAATCCCTTGAATACTCACCCCTACATGGAAGCCCAGATTGAGGCACAGGTATTCCTATGATATCTTGGCAAATGGTTTATGCATAGTATTATAAGAGTACAACACAGAAACAGATAATTTGACTCCAGTTTTTACTGGCAGTTACACTCAACATTATTCCCCTCCCAAGCTCTCTTTTTAATTCACACTGATAGTATATCCTTCTATTCTTTTCTTTCAAATGTGCTTAGCTACCTCTCCACATGAATGCATCTATGTTATTCATTTCATAGAATCATTGAATTTTACAGAAGATCATTTGACCCATCTATACCAGGTCCTGAAAGAGCAACCCAGCTTGTCCCACTCTCCAGACTTATCTCTGTAGCCCTCTCACGTCATCACTTTCAATATATATCCAGCTCTCTTTTGTAACCTCCTTTGGAATCCATCTCCAGACGAGTGCTATTTTATATCGAATGAATTTTACGTTTAACACTAATCTAGAAGTTTTAAAATAATTAATTAATGTGCCTTAAATCATGTCCAGGAAATATGAAAGTCTCTTTCCCCTTCCTTTCCAAGATCAAATGCAGTACACGGCTCCTGAGATTTTCACTTACATGAAATAAATCAGGGGTGAAACCAAGATGCTGGTCAATAAAATGGGTTTACTTATCCAGCAACAGTGTTAGGTTCTTCTCCTGAAGACAAGACCTGATGCCACTCACATTCCAGGCAATGTTTGCTAGTGTCAAGACTAATGATCAGTATCACAGTGCAGTAAAAGTTCCACACTGAAAAGACTCAAAGATCAAATATTTGATTTTTAATAATTAGCAGGAGTCATAGTTAATTAGTAATTTTAGTCCTAACTGACATTTCTTTGAGATTGCAATTTACTCAATTGCAGCATCAACAAACAAAACTTATAAGCCATGAAAGGAATTGGATTTATTTGGGCTTGGGCATAATATCTTCACTGTCATTATGGGTAGCATATTCAATTAAAATCAGGATATTTTACAGAAGAATGAAATTGCTTCTGGAGATATATTTGGCCTATTGAAAAGTGGGTCTTTTTCCCTTAAACTAAATCTGCTAGAAATTAAAAATGCAAACAAATGAAAGCCGCTAATTTGTTTCCTTCATCTTTGGAAGACTGAACACCAGACTGCCAGTCAGTTTAGCAGAAAAGAAGGAGGCTGGAAGAACACAGCAAGCCAGGCAACATCAGGAGGTGCAGAAGGTGACATTTCGGGTGTAACCCTTCTTCAGTTTAGAACATTGTTAGAAGGGGATTTAGGATCCTTGGCTTTATCAGTAGAGCCAAAAGCAGGTACAGAAGCAAGGATTTTATGAAACTTATCTAAAGCTCATATGACATAAATTTATGTTTATGTCATATGTTTATTTACCCTTTTGACACTGAAATTGTTTTGTCCTTTTTAAGCCTTTCAATACCCCGCATGATCTATTACATCACAATCAAATTTCATTTTAACCCTCGACTCTTTTTACTTTATCAAAGCTCCTCGTCTCTGGTAACATCCTAGTGTATCACTTCTGTATTGCATCTAATGTCTTCATACCCTTCCATAATCGTGAAATTAAACACAATAATCCAGCTGGGGTCGGACTAGAGATTTAGGTAAATTTCATAAAATCCTTGCTTCTGTACCTGCTTTTGGCTCTACTGATAAAGCCAAGGATCCTAAATCCCCTTCTAACAATGTTCTAAACTGAAGAAGGGTTACACCCGAAATGTCACCTTCTGCACCTCCTGATGTTGCCTGGTTTGCTATGTTCTTCCAGCCTCCTGCTTGTCTACGAAACTTATACTGCACGTTCAAAGATTTATGTACAGCCACCCTAATATCTCTTTGTTCCTGCACTTCCATTGCAATGGTACCATTTAGTTTCTATTAATGTGATTGAGCTATGAATGTTGGTTAAGTTCTGACGAGATCTCTTTTGTACTTTTAACATCAGTTTGAAAGGACGAATGGAGCTTCAGTTCAACAGCTCAAAAAAATCTTTTCAAAATTTGAGTGACGAGTTTTAAGGAGTGATTGCAAGGTCAAAATAAAGATTGAGAATGAAACTTAAAATGCAGAGGTTAATATTTGTAAGCACTATCAATGTCTCTTCACTGCTGGGTTACAATTTTCAAACTGGGTGAAAGTGAGGACTGCAGATGCCGAAGATCAGAGTCGAGAGTGTAGCGCTGGAAAAGCACAACAGGTCAGGCAACATCCAAGGAGCAGGAGAGTCAATGTTTCGGGCAAAAACCATTCATCAGGATCAAACCTTTGGGTAACATCACTTCCTGTGATAAGAGGAACATGAAAGAATAGCCTTTGTATTGAAGAAATTCAACACAAAAAACATTGCATGTCATTTAGTTATGCATAGAGAGTGAATTTTCACAAAACTGACACATAGCTAATTCAGAAAAGCAGAAATAGTGACATTATCACCTTATTGATATACCTTTAATTCAACTCTCTTATCACTTATTTACCATGTCTGCCCACCTATATAATATTTCTATCTGGATTGGATAAGAGAGGCAAAGACAGGACTGTTAAACTAGGGTAGTCATATATCATTTATGACAGGTAGTTCTGGTCTTATTTTAAATGAAAAATTTAATTTCTGAATTTAAAAGTTCCTCAAAGTTCTGAATGTTTAAATTGCAAATTGTGAAATAAGCTTTTACTTATAACAGGAGGTTTTGTTACAGCTCCTGTGCTAACTGAATCAGCGAGCAAACTCTATAAAGCTGACCTTACTTCACTTTCGTCCTTCAGATTCGACCAAACCAACGATAACAGAAAGGTAAAAGGTCTGAACAATCAATATCTGGGTCAGCCAAAGGACAACCATCACAAGAATTCCTTTTTTTTAAAAAAAACTTATTCTTTCACAGGACATGGGCAATGCTGGCTGAGCCAGTAGGTATTGGCCACGCCTAAACATCCTTGAGAAGATGAATTATGTTCTTCAACCACCACCATCCATGTGGTAGAGGGGCCACCTTCAGTATTATTAGAAGAGATTTCCAAGATTTTATACCAGAGACAGTTTAGGAATGGTGAAATGGTTCAAGTCAGGAGAAGCTGAACTAGGGAGAAGTTGCAAGACATTTTCCTCACATGAAGTCTTATCTAATTATAAATTACACTGAACTTAGACTTTGTGGCATTAATCACCAATGTTCAAGAGGAATAGCTCATGTCTGTTTCAACTTAAGATCAATATATGTTTCCACTAATTTAGTCCAACATGAATTCCATTTTTTTTTGTGAGACAGGATCTTAGGAATTTTCCAGTGGTGGACATAGAAGCTGAAAAAGCCTGAAAATACCAGCAGCAGCCAGCATGCTGATTTCCTGAACCCGTTCCTTGTGCTGATTATCTTTGTTGAAATGGGTTTCAGGCAGCAGGGCTATCTCCCCCTCATCCAAACTCACGTTTAGGCTGGTTAAGTATTTGTTTAAGGTCTAGAACTTTTGCGTTAGCTTTTAGTTTCCTGCACCAGCAGGGGAGGGAGGCTATTTAACCTGCCTGCAGGTGTCCTCCTGATGGCTAGAACATAGAACATTACAGCGCAGTACAGGCCCTTCAGCCCTCGATGTTGCGCTGATCTGTGAAAATAATCTAAAGCCCATCTAACCAACACTATTGTATTATCATCCATATGTTTATCCAATGACCATTTAAATTCCCTTAATGTTGGCAGGTCCACTACTGTTGCAGGCAGGGAAGGGTTAGTGAGACTGCCTCTAAATTCCACCAACAACCCAGAACTGTACCTGCCTAAAGGCTGTAACTGGGATTGGAGGTGGGGTAAATTGAGCTTGGAGCTGCGGTCACACTTTTTAACTGATCTTTGAAACTTCTTCGGTGCATATCTTCTTCTTGAGGGGGTCTTGGTGATTTCACAACTGTCTAGGTAGTGCCAATCTCTCCCAATGGGGCTGTATGTTACTCCACTTCTGGGATTTAATTGGGTCTTCTGCCTCAGGAGATTTTCCACAATCTTTAATAGGAGGGAGATTCAGAGGATGGCTTTTTAATTGACCATCTCTGAACAGGTCGCAGAGGATCCAGACACCATCAGATTTAGAACCCTCATTGGCATCAAACCAAATCATCATCATCTTTTAAGTTGATGATTCCATTTATTATGTCAGCGAAAGTCATCTATGGCAGTAAACATATTTGCATTAAACTTTATTAAAATTAACAGCCAATTTAACGTAGAGGAAGACTGAGTAAAATACAGAAAGTATCATATCTAATCTTTGAGACTCATAGGCCGTATACTTATAAAAATTCATAGTTACTAGCAAAGGTAAGTTATATATTAAATATTTATAAGATAATCACATAATAAAATTAATAATTAACAATTCTGAAATATTTCTTATGTTTCATTCCAGGAATTGCAAACTTGTTCTAAAATGAATTTCCACGGTGAGCAACACTGTCCAATTTGTCTCCAGGTGCCCACATTTCCTGTGCAAACTAACTGTGGCCACTTGCTTTGTGGTAGGTTTGACCAAGTGAAGGTGCTTACACTGCTTTGTACTGAGATGTACTTCTTAAGGGTAAGATTGTTTCATTCTTCTCTAATTAGATCTACCAATGGTTCATACAAATCTTATCAAGTTACTAGATATTCAATCACAGTGCCTGTCCCTCCCAAAGTCTTTTTGAAATTAAAATGCGAGACATGCACTTGCTGTACCCTCAAAAATATTAAACCAAATCCAACCACCCTGAGTTCTTTGCTCATTGGTGATCTGAAATGATTTTAAACAACTCATGCATTCCTCCCTTAGCGTGCAGTTTCATTGTGGTGTACTGCAAAAGCTGCCAATGGAAATACAGAGTCATAGAGATGTAGAGCATGGGAACAGACTCTTCGGTCCAACTCGTCCATGCCGACCACATATCCCACCCCAATATAGTCCCACCTGCCAGTACCTGCCCCATATCCCTCCAAACCCTTCCTATTCACATACCCATCCAGATACCTTTTAAATGTTGCAGTTGTACGAGCCTCCACCACTTTCTGCAGCTCATTCCATACATGTATCACCCAGTGTGAAAATGTTGCCCCTTAGGGCTCTTTCCCCTCTCACCCTAAACCTATGCCCTCTAGTTCTGGACTCCCTCACCCCAGGGAAAACACTTTGTCTATTTATCCTATCCATGCCCCTCATGATTTTATAAACCTCTATAAGGTCATCCCTCAGTCTGCAATGCTCCAGGGAAAACAACCCCAGCCTATTCAGCCTCTCCCTATAGCTCAAGTCCTCCAACTCTGGAAACACCTTTATAAATCTTTTCTGAACCCTTTCAAATTTCACAACATCTCTCCGATAGGAAGGAGACCAGAACTGCATGCAATATTCCAACAGTGGCCTAACCAATGTCCTGTACAGCCGCAACATGACCTCCCAACTCCTGTACCCAATATTCTGACCAATAAAGGAAAGCATACCAAATGCCTTCTTCACTATCCTACATACCTGCAACTCCACTTTCAAGGAGCTATGAACCTGCACTCCAAGGTCTCTTTGTTCAGCAACACTCCCTGGGACCTTACCATTCAATGTATAAGTCCTGCTAGGATTTGCTTTTCCAAAATGCAGCACCTCGCATTTATCTAAATTAAACACCATCTGCCACCTCTCAGCCCATTGGCCCATCTGATCAAGATCCCGTTGTAATCTGAGGTAACCTTCTTCGCTGTCCACTACACCTCCAATTTTGGTGTCATCAGCAAACTTACTAATTATACCTCTTATGCTCACATCCAAATCATTTATATAAATGAAGAAAAGTAGTGGATTCAGCACCAATCCTTGCGGTACTCCACAGGTCACCAGCCTCCAGTCTGAAAAACAACCCTCTGTCTTCTACCTTTGAGCAAGTTCTGTATTCAAATGGTGAGTTCTCCCTATTTTCCATGAGATCTAACCTTGCTAATCAGTCTCTCATGGGAAATCTTGTCGAAAGCATACTGAAGTCCATATAAATCACGTCTACTGATCTGTCCTCATCAATCCTCTTTGTTACTTCTTCAAAAAATTCAATCAAGTTTGTGAGACATGATTTCTCATGCATATAGCCATGTTGACTAGGCCTAATCAATCCTTGCCTTTCCAAATACATGTACATTCTGTCCCTCAGGTTCCACTCCAACAATTTGCCCACCACTGAGGTCAGGCTCACTGGTCTGTAGTTCCCTGGCTTGTCCTTACCACCTTTCTTGAACAGTGGCAAACATTTGCCAACCTCCAGTCTTCTGGCACCTCACCTGTAACTATCGCTAATATAAGTATCTCAGTAAGAGGCCCAGCAATAACTTCCTTATTTTCCCACAAAGGTCTAGGGTACACCTGAACAGGTCCTGGGGATTTATCCACTTATGTGTTTCAAGACATCCAGCACTTTCTCCTCTGTAATATGGACATTTTTCAAGATGTCACCATCTATTTCCTTACATTCTATGTCTTCCATATCCGTTTCCACATTAAATACTAATGCAAAATACTTGTTTAGTATCTCCCCCATCTCCTGCAGCTCCACACAAAGGCCGCCTTTGCTGATCTTTGAGGGGCGCTATTCTCTCCCTAGTTACCCTTTTGTCCTTAATGTATTTGTAAAAACCCTTTGGATTCTCATTAACTCTATTTGCCAAAGCTATCTCATGTCCCCTTTTTGCCTTCCTGATTTCTCCTACTGCCTTTATACTCTAAGGATTCACTCGATCTATCCTGTCTATACTTGACATATGCTTCCTTCTTTTTCTTAATCAAAACCTCAATTTCTTTAGTCATCCAGCATTCCCTATACCTACCAGCCTTTCCTTTCACCCTAAAAGGAATATACTTTCTCTGCATTCTCGTTATCCCATTTCTGAAGTCTTCCCATTTTCCAGCCATCCCTTTACCTGCAAACATCTGCACCCAATCAGCTTTTGAAAGTTTTTGCCTAATAGTGTCAAAATTGGCCTTCCTCCAATTTAGAACTTCAACTTTTAGATCTAGTCTATCTTTTTCCATCATTATTTTAAAACTAACAGAATTATGGTCACTGGCCCCAAAGTGCTCCCCCAGTGACACCTCAGTCACCTGCCCCGCCTTATTTTCCAAGAGTAGGTAAAATCGTACACCTTCTCATAGGTACATTCACATACTGAATCAGAAAATGTTCTTGTATATGCTTAACAAATTCCTCTCCATCTAAACACATAACACTATGGCTAAGTTAAAATCCCCTACCATAACCACCCTATTATTCTTACTGATAACTGAGATCTCCTTACAAATTTGTTTCTCAATTTCTCTCTGACTATTAGAGGGTCTATAATACAATCCCAATAAAGAGATCATGCCTTTCTTATTTCTTTGTTCCACCCAAATAACATCCCTGGATGAAGCCTACTGCACCTGATATTCCCAGGCAGTCTCCCATCCAAGTACTAATCAGGCCCAAGTCTGCTTAGCTTCAGAGAGCAGACAAGACTGGGTGTTTTCAGACTAATCTAGTCCCACCTGTTGGCACTTGGGCCCATATCCCCGTAAAATCTTTCTATTCATAAACATCCAAATGCCTTTTAAGTGTTGTAATTGGTTAAAGACAAGATTAGGCTATACTTGCCGCCTCATGCCAACTTCAAGCAGCATAGTAACATTCATCTCTGTTTATATATCAGGAATGGCCACATGGGTACATATCATGGCATGAGTAAGAAAATTTAGAAAAATATTATCTCCACTCACTTCAATTCCTGAAGAGACTAGGACACAATGATAATAATTCCATTAGCATCAAAAACCCTCTGCTACTTTTTTCCAAGTTGTTACTGTTTTTAAACATAGAAACAAAGAAATTAGGTGCAGTAGTAGGCCATTCAGCTCTACCATTCATTATAATCATGGCTAATTGAAGACTGATAACTGCCCAGGGCATGATAATCGACATCCCAGAGCACTTAAGTACTCTAGGGAATTATTAGCTTTCAATCCCATCAATATCCCCAACATCATTTCCCTAATAATACTGAATACCTTCGGTTTCTCCCTCTCACGAAACTTTGTGTTCCCCAACATTTCTGGTATGTTATTGTTTCTGTGGTCACAAAGGAGAACACCAAAGTGTGTGTTTAGTTTGTTAGCCACTTATATGTTCCCTATTATGAATTCCTGTTTTAGACTGTGAGGGACCTACATTTGGCTTCACCACTTGTTTTCTCTTCACATACTTAGAGATGCTTTTACAGTGCATTTTTAAGTTCTCTGCAAGCTTACTCCAAATTTCTTGCACTCCTTGAGAGTTTGTCTAGTGATCATCAGCAGCCTATTCAACTATTAGAAAAATAGAGCATATTTTCATAATCACTCCCAAATTATTCATCCGAATGAGAACCACTATATCAATATAGCTTGTCTATGAGTTCTAGACTTTGTTTGTCTCCATTCCCTAGTTCCGCATTGTTGGATCCATTGGCAAATAGAACTTGGAATTTCAAAATGGTCCTTTTTAAAATTTAATTTCAATATATTGCACTGAGTTTGAAAACACAAGTTCTGAATACACAGCAATGGTCATTTTTGATAATAAAAAACTGCAGCTCAGCAAACCTATCAGATTTAATATTTTGCCATTACTAAAGGAATGTATGGCTACATAAGGTTATAACTTAAATTGCAATACATTATCTACTGTTTAGAAAATACTTGTGCAAGTTTACTGACTGCCGTAATTTTTTTTCTGCATTGCAAAAGAATAGAAAGCTGTGATAGAGTTAGCTGAAGCAGGATTGGAGGAGTCTTGCGTGAAGTATAAATCACTGACATAGACCCAGTTGGGCTAAAGACCAGTTTCTATACATTTTTCCTTTATTTATTCATGGGACGTGACCCAACTAAAATTGTTGACCATCCATAATTGCTCAAAAGGTAGTGGTAAATTAGTTCCTTAAATTGCTATAGTTAATGTGGTGTGGATACACACACAGTGCAGTTAGGATCATAGTTCTAGGATTCTGACCAGGCAACACTGAAGGAATGATATAGTTCCAAATTAGGATGGAAAGTGGCTCAGAGATAATGGTCTAAGTGGTGGTGTTTCCAGGTATCTGCTGTTCTAGTCATTCTGGATAGAGGAAGTTGCAGGTTTGGAAGATGCCATTAAAATGAGCTTGCCAGATTGTTGCATTACATCTTGAGGATAGTTCATATTGCTGCCACTGTGGATGGGCTACCAATCAAGGCTGTATTGTCCTGAGATTATTAAGCATTATTGGAGCAGCACTCATCCAGGTAAATAAAGAGCATTTGATCAGATATACATCTTCTATCTTTTAGATGGAGTAATTTTGAGGAGCCAGGAGGCAAGTTACTCAACTTAAGAGTTATCAAATTTTGTCCTGCTCTTGCAGCTGTGGTATTTTGTGGCTGATTGAGTCCAGTTATTGTGTATTGATGACCCTTAGGATGTTCACGGTGGGGGAAATTCAGTGAAGGTAATGCCATTGAATAGGATATGGTTAGATTGTTGACACTTGTGTGGCATGAATATTACTTGGCATTTATAAGCCCAAGACGGAAAGTTGCCCATTTCCTGCTTCATATAGGCACAGATAGCTACAATGGTTGAAGAATTCAGAATGGTGCTGAACATTGTGCAATCATCAGTGATGATCATTCCCCACTTCTCACCTTGCTACCTCCTGTGCTTATTTGTTTAATTATTTGCCAGTATTCTTGATTAGTGCTGCAGAACTTCAACCTGATCCATTGGTTCTGGAATTGCTTTGCTATGTCTATTCCATGCATTTTTGTGGTTTCATTAAAATTTAGCTATGCCTGGTGTTGATCCTGCCATGCTCTCCTACACATTTTTAAAATAAAAGTAGGGTTGATTCTGACAGTAATGATAGAGTGAGACATACGCAGCAGTCAGTCTTTACAGATTTGAATCAATACAATTCTGTTGATGATAGGCCTCAGTGACTCATGGACGCACAATTAAGTTGCTAGATCTGTCTGAATCTATATTATTTAGCATGGTGTAGGACCACACAACATGATGATAGGCATCCTCAGTGTGAAGGCAGAACTTTGTGTCTACAAAGGCACAAGTGAATCTATCAGCTGTGAATACAGGAAACAAACAGTGTACTGCTGAGTAGCACCTCAGAGACACTTACATTCAACTTAGGTTGGTGACATTTTCCTCATGGCTTACATCATGATTGAATTTTTCCTGGGCAAGTGGATGGTTTTGGCGATGAATTTGTCTCCTGCCCCTGTGTAATTTTAGCCCTGTTTGGTATACTATTTGTTAGGTATAGCTTGGTAAATATGAACATATTAGGTTGTTACTTAACTCATCTGATAGACATATCTCCCATTTTTGCACAGGTACGTAGATGTTAGGGAGGAAGATTTTGCAGGGTGAACTGGTCAGCCTGTGCCTTGATTGTTTCCATTGCTTAGGTCAATGTGGGTGTTCTGGCCAGTTTTATTCTTATTTGACTTTTTGTGCAGTTTAATACATTCCAGTCCATGAGTATTCACTGAGCCAACTACAATGAACCAAATGCATTTGCGTATTTCTGCTGAAAATAATCAGTCTTCTGGAGTCCACGTAATGACAATAACTGTTTGTGCTGAATGTAATCACAGCTGTGCTATTAGCAGTTACTTTCCTGTTGGTAAAACTGCAGCATGCATTTTAATAACAGACATATTGTAATTTAGATTCAAATAACCTTAAATCATTTGGTTTCACTCTTGTCTTTGCCTGTCATCTGAACTCAGAAAAATCACAATTTTATTAACCAATGCACAGCCCTCTCAGCATCCACACCGTGTGCAATTCACTGATGTCAGATAGATTAATTTTTTTGATTAAGTGTAATAATGGAGAAATTTTATTTGAAGGAAAAACCCACAAATTACTTTGTTAACAAAGTTTTGAGCTGTGACAAAACAGGGTTTTTAAATATACTCAAAATATTAAAAAAATTCTGTAATAATCACTGTACATTCATTACAATATCTTACTGAAACGTAGAAAATAAATACTTAAGTGTCAGAAAAAAGGCATCATGGAGCAATTTGTACAAAAACGAGAAAGCTAACTTTTGCGGCAACTGACCACTTTCCCAGGCTCCACAGAAGACAAGAATTTGCAAAGCACTTTTACATAGTATGTCAATCAATCTGAGGAATTTGGCGACTGAAATCATTCACACAGAATTATCCAGGACCTTATGTGCCTGCAAATGAACTCACCTCCTCCCCCTGCTGGTGAATATAATGAGAGACAATAATAGCAGAGCTAAATAAAATCACAACACCAGGTTATAGTCCAACAGGTTTATTTGAAAGCACTAGCTTTTGGAGTGCTGCTCCTTCATCAGGTGGTTGGACAACCTGATAATGCGACATCGTACACATTTATGAAATTGAGAACAACACTATCAGTCAAAGACATTGGATATCCAAAGTAGATGTAGTTCCATTTGGCTGTTGTGACAAATGTTTTAAAATGTTATTATTCTCAAAAATCAAATTACTAAGTCACTTTTTAATTATTAACTATCTGATTATTTTATTAAATGGCATTCCAGGGCAGTGTTAAAATATAATTTCTCCTGTTAAGAAATCATGCTAATAAATTTTCAACAATGATACAAGTGAACAATCATATCAATGTTTTCACATAATATTTGTTTTAATTAGTGCAAACAGCAATTTAAGTAATTTGAAATGAGTTATACTGCTGCAGAATACGTCAGCTTAGTGGTTATGATATTAGGCTGATAATGTACCAGTCATTAGTTCAAATCACATGATTAACTGAGTATATTCAATTTTAAGGAAAATTGATTTGGAAAGCTGCTGGATTATCAGAAAAGCTTGTTTATCATCTCTTCATACACTGCTCAACAACAGATCTGCATGCCTAATTTTAGTACCTATAAATTTCATGTGCACGGCCAAAGTAAGTTTTCTGGTGCTCCAATTGAATTCTCAGGCATTGTTAACATCTGGCATATTGTTTGATATGATAGTGGCAAATGTAAATTGTCAACTTTTAATTTCCATCACCTTTCTTTATCTCTTTATAGTAGTTAACATAATAGTTGAAATATTCCGGCAACCTTTGGAGAAGGATCTCTTGAATTACATCAGTAAGAAAAGTGGAAAATAGGCTGGCAAACTAGAAAGGTTCAGAGACCTAACAGGGGACAATAAATCGCCTCAGGTTTGGGTGGCTTAAATTAAACAGGATTGAAAGTAATATAGCAATATCAGAAAAATTGTTGTCAAAAGAGTTAAGACAATAGGCATATAAAAAGGGAAGAAAGGGCCAGGGAAAGTGTTAAGAGAAAGCAGGACAGAGGCAGATATGGTTAAAAGACACATTCATGGTAAACATGAAACAGTTTTGACACAGACCAAGAGACAAAGAAGATGTACTTTGTGGAAGAGCTGGAGGGCAGTTTCGCAGAAATTGAACACCACCTGATGGCAGTAGTGTTAAGGAAAATGGAACACTTGGAACAGGAAAAAACAAAGGGAGCATATCACCAGGGGTTTGCCAGTGAGAAGTAAAGGTTATCCACTTGGGGAACCAAGGGAGCAAAACAATGTTTCAAACTTCAACCAGTCCAATCCACCAGTGCGCTTAATGTGATGTTCTGCTATATCTCTTGAAGTTGGTAGTTAAAATTCTTTTCGTTTACTCATTATTATCCATTTTGGTTAAAGTATGATAACTGCTGGCTGAAAATGAACATTTGTTGCAACTGACTGAGTTGGGGTAAAAAGAGGGGAGCCAAACCACTATTTCTCACCTAGTTGTAACTAGCTAAATAATAGCAATCATACTATCTAGTAGCTTGGTTATTATTTTATTTGCTCATGGGATATAAATTTCATCAGCAAGGCCATTATTTATTGCCCATCTATAATTCTCTTGTCTAGGTGGTGAACCAAACTTGTTCCACTGTAGTCCATGTAGTATAATTACACCCACTGTGGAGTGAGGGAGGGGTTTAAGTATTTTTACAAAATGACAGTAATGGATCAGCAATATAATTGAGGATGATGTGTGACTTTGAAGGAATTGTGTAAGTGCTGATACAGTCCCAGACACCCGCACCATCCAACCCCACCACCCCGAGGCTGAACATTTTACTGCCCCCTCCCATGCCACCAAGCACATACAGGTCATGGGCCTCCTCCATTGTCAAACCCTTACCACCCGGCACCTGGAGGAAGAATGCTTCATCTTCTGCCTTGGGACCCTGCAACCACATGGGATCCATGTGGATTTCACCACTTTCCCTCCCCCACCTTATCCCAGTGCCAAGCCTCCAACTCAGCACTGCCCCCTTGACCAGTCCTACCTGTCCATCTTCCTTTCTTCCAACCCATTTGCTCCACCCTCCCCTCCCCATCACTTCCACCTGCACCTCATCTACCTATCACATTCCCAGCTACTTTCACCCGTAGCCCCACGCCCTCCTAGTTGTCTCCCAGCTCCCCATCACCACCACTCCCCCGGCCCAAAAACCTCATTCCTGATTAGATTAGATTAGATTACTTACAGTGTGGAAATAGGCCCTTCGGCCCAACAAGTCCACACCGACCCGCCAAAGCGCAACCCACCCATACCCCTACATTTATCTCTTACCTAACACTACGGACAATTTAGCATGGCCAATTCACCTGACCTGCACATCTTTGGACTGTGGGAGGAAACCGGAGCACCCAGAGGAAACCCACGCAGACACGGGGAGAACGTGCAAACTCCACACAGTCAGTCGCCTGAGTCGGGAATTGAACCCAGGTCTCTGGCGCTGTGAGGCAGCAGTGCTAACCACTGTGCCGCCCACAATGATGAAGAGCTAATGCCCGAAACATCGATACTGCTGCTCCTCGGATTCTGCCTGACCTGCTGTACTTTTCCAGCACCACTCTCTCAACTCTTCTTATTCTTAACCCAATCAAAGAACCATTTTTTACACCTTAGCTTACACATTCACTTTTGTAGACATTTAGTTTTCTCTGAATCAATCCAAAGTGATTTCTTGCTCCTATGGCTTTATTCCTGTCCTGTTTTCTTAGCTGAGTAAATTGTCATCTTAAAATTATCTTTCACAATCAGGTTTCTATCCATTGAGACTCTTCTCTAGCCTAAGCTAGTGATTCTTCAAGTCTAATTTTAACTCAGATGAATTTGGTCTGGTCAATCTGAGTGTGAACTTCCACCACCACTCCTGCATGGTGAATCAGAGATTGTTTTGTGCTTTATCTGCTCCTTATATCTTTCTTGGAAAGTCTGCAACTTTATCTTTTTAATGGCTTCCTCTGTATCCTTCACCTTGACAAATGTATCAAAGTTAGTTCTTCAATATTAGTTGTCCTTGAAAACCTGACTTCCCTCTTTAAAATAAATGGTTTCAAACACAGCTGTTAACAATTTGACATTCTTAAGATTTCTATGGAACTTCAGAGATTCACAGGCCTCACAGTAAACATGCAGGTTACCACTACTGGCTCCAAAAGGAAATATCTTGCATCTTTTATGTTCATAAAGTTACTGTCAGCAGACTTCAGAACAGCTCACGTTACATCCTTGATTTCACCTGCAATGCCCCTGAAAACATAATAATCTCAAACTATACATCTGCCAGTTGTGTAGTGCAAATGTTACTTGCTACTTTTCAGCCCAAACCTGGTCTTGCTGCATTGCGCTATATTATTATTACATTTGAAGTAGATTTCAGCCTGCCTCCTGAAGTATGCAACTGACTTTGCATCATTGTATCAATGCAACATGTTTTGTGCATCTGGAACCTTCATTTTGGATTTGTTGCCAGTTATTGCCAAATTCTTTACTAATTTTATGCTGTTGGCCTAAAACTTCCATGCAAACAGGTTGAAATTGTCTAAAAACGCTTCCCATCAGCCTGATTTAGTTTTGCACTAGATTCTGCAATAAAGAAATAAGAGCAGGAAGAGAATAAATGGCCTATCTATCATGCTCCACCATTCAATATGATCATGGCTGATCTTGTACTTCAACTCCACTTTTCCTGTCCTCTCTTCATATTACATTGATTCCCAGAGACCAGAAATCTTAAATATATTCTGCAATGGAAAATCCACACCTTCTAGGCTAGAGACTTGATTGAAGCATTTTCTCCTCATCTTAATCCTCAATGATTGGCCCCTTATCCCAAGACTATGACTCCATATTTTACATTCCCCAACCAGTAGAAACAAACTAACAATCTCTCAGTGTCTTCAGAATCTTGCGTGTTTCAGTAAGGTGGCTTTTAATTCTTCTAAAAATCTGAAGAATATAGGCCCATTTTTAGAAATGAAGGTCATTAGACTTATTTTATTCCTGAGTTATTTTATTTCTGTTCTTTACTAACAGGTCCATGTTTGATTGCATACTGGGGACATGGTCCTTTGTTAGGAGCTGTGAGCTGTCCGCTATGCAGACAAAAGGTATGTTTTAGCAGGTTTCCATCTTAAAAAAAAAAATGAATGTACCTCAGTTTAATAAATACAACTTAAATGTAAAATGTTGTTTAAATTCAAATTGTGTAAATGTACATGTGCCAACATGAGGGATCAGGTTGTGAGAAGATGGACTTGTGGTTTCTTCCACCTTTGGGAAATCTGATATTTTCTACATAACCAAGAATGTTTGTGGAGACAAAGAGAATTGGAAGGCAGCATGCTAATGCAATTTATGGATTATCAATGTCACTGGTGGCTATTATTAAAATTATGGGGAGTTAAAACCTACCCCAGTGTTTGAACCTGGGACTCTAGGCTAGCTTTAAATCGGAATTTGGGACACATAACTCGAGTGAGCTGCTACTTTCTTTCACACCATCATCAGAATCAAAGGATCAATGTGAATGTAGTACATAACTTCCCAACTGGATTTTAAGCTTTTATGTTGATGAGGCTGCACTTAGAGTATTGTGTTCAGTTTTGGTCACCTTTTATAGGAAGGATGTTTTTAAACTGGAAAGAGTGCAAAAGAAATTTACAAAAATGTTGCCTGGACTCCATGGTCTGAGTTATAGGGAGAGTTTGGACAAGCTAGGTCTTTTT
This sequence comes from Chiloscyllium plagiosum, assembly GCF_004010195.1. NCBI lineage: Eukaryota > Metazoa > Chordata > Chondrichthyes > Orectolobiformes > Hemiscylliidae > Chiloscyllium > Chiloscyllium plagiosum. The sequence continues at coordinate 49,268,047 of NC_057720.1, forward strand.
TCTTTAGAGCTTTGGAAACTGAGGGGGGACCTTATAGAGGAGACATGGATACAGTGCATGCACTCAGTCTTTTTCCCAGGGTTGGGAATAGAGGACTAGAAGGCATCAGTTTAAGGTTGGATCGGGAAAAAGAATAAAAACAGAACCAGAGGAATAATTTTTTTTTTTTTTACACAGAGGGTGGTATGCATAAGGAATGAGCTGCTAGCCAGTAGTTGAGGTGAATATGTTAACAACATTTAAAAGGCATTTGGACAAATACATGAATAGGAAAGGATTAGAAGGATATGGGCCAAGTGCAGGGAAATGAAGTTAGCATAGATGGACATATGGGTCAGCGTGCACCAATTTGGGTCAAAGGGCCTGTCTCCATGCTGCAGGATTCTAGGACTCTATAATTCCCAGTGTGACTTATTGAGAAGAATTTTCTGTGGCAAGGGGAAACAAGTTTATGTGCATGATGGGAGTTGAATGTCCTAAAGTGACTCTGGGTCAGGATTCAAGCATCATCCTGCCAACTTTTATGTTTTTCTGGAGTGGAATTGAAGGCAAACAGGAAATACTTCATGATTTCTGGGGAACCAATTAAGGTGCTCCAAAAAAAAAGACAATCTAGTACTTTTTTAAAAATCCTTAGTTATGGATTTCACAGCCAGGGCCCCTGTTTCTCAGCCTTTCAGCAACTCACCAGGTTCACTCAAGCTAGGATAGAGTGGTAAGAGCTTCTTTAGTAAGACTGGCAAGTTGGAAAGGCATTGGGAAGTTGCACTGAGTGCCAGCCGTGCCCAGGTGAGAAAGATTGTTGGTTAAAAGGACTTTATCCCTTAGATAGGATTATTACCAATTAACAGATAGATGCCAAGCTTCATGGAAGGCACTTCACCGATGTTCAAATGCCTTCCCCTGCTGCCAGCTCTCAAGGCATAGAAGCATCTTATGCAATTTCACCTTCTACCACGACTGAAAGACAGGGGGAAGAGCAAAGCAATAGACATCAACATGAGCAGAACTAGGCACCTATTCCTCAGCTATATTCTCTTCCTAAAAGAGGTACATGATGGATATTGAGATCAAGGTGGAAGGAGGTGAGGTCCCCAAATAGGTCTAAAGACAGAGAATTAGTTCTCACAACATGTTTGTGCACTGGTGCCTCAGAAAACGCAAGCTCCTGCATGTAGATCGTAGCTGACACCTGCACCCTCCTGAATCTGCTTTCCATTAGGAGCAGATGGGAATGCATTACCAACAAGTGGTAAGGTGCCTGTCAATGGAAAGCCATTTGTCCACCAACAATCCCCTCACTTCCTGGTCTCTGCTTATCACCACACTTTGTGCAAACAAATGTAGCAGGCATGTGCAAGTATTTATAATGTCTAATGTGGAGAGGAAGGAAGATCAACCTTTAAGGGCAACTGAGAGGCCTGGGTATGAGAGGGTAATAGGCTGAAAGTGAGTGTGGGAGTTCAATGTTCAGATGGTGATTAGAGAAGATAGATTAGATTGGCTACAGTGTGGAAACAGGCCCTTCGGTCCAACCAGTCCACACCGACCCTCCGAAGAGTAACCCACTCCGAGCTATTTCCCTCTGACTAATGCACCTAGCACTATGGGCAATTTAGCATGGCCAATTCACCCAACCTGCACATTTTTGTACTGTGGGAGGAAACTGGAGCGCCCAGAGGAAACTCATGCAGACACGGGGAGAATGTGCAAATTCCGAGGCTTGATTTAGCCTGGGACCCTGGTGCTGTGAGGCAGCAGTGCTAACCACTGAGCCACCGTGCTGTCCGTGATATAAGATGACTGGAGAGAAACAGGAATGAGTGAACCTGCAAGAGGAAGATGCAGGGGGAGGCGATGGCCTGGTGTTATTACAGTGTGACCCTGGTATCCAAGAAATTGTTTTCCATGGTTTCAGTTACCCACGGACTATTGCGTCCTGAACATATTATAGGGAACCAGGGACCAGGAGGCTGTCAGGAAGGTACGTATCCCATTGAAATGAGAGGGCTCGCTCCTATCCGCAGTCGGTCCTAGAACATGTCCCCCGCAGGTACGGGGTGGGGGGAGGTGGGAAACTACTGCATTGTTAAATTATTAATACAGAAATCAATACAACGTTTTGTGGACCTTGGATTACATCTTGCCAGGGCAGATGGCGAAAATTGAATTCTATAAAAATCTGGAATGAAGAGTCTAATGGCCATGAAACTATTCTCAATTTGGCTTGGAAAAACCCCATGTGATTCACTAATGTCCATTAGGGAAGGAAACGTTGTCCTTACCTGATCTGACCTACTTGTGACTCCAAACTTACAGCAATGTAGTGGATTCTTAACTGGCCTCTGGGCAATTAGGAATGGGCAATAAATGCTGGTCTAACCAGTGATGCCTGCATCCAATGAATACATTTTTAAAAAGTGTCGTCCTGAGAAATATCTTTCCAGACTTTTCACGAAAGTCCCTTACCTCTTCCACCTCCTGGATTCTCTTGGTGCAGCATCCCCAGGTTGGGAGGACTACAGCCCTGCTGGTGACTTTTTTGGCCAATTCCATTCATGCCTGCTTGGTTGGAGAAGTTGTTCTCTTCCCAGGTCTTTGTGAGAACTGACCTCACTGCCAATCCTCATTCTGCAATAGAACTTCATGGCAGGGGTGAGAGACCCAGAGAGCAGCATTCCCAAGTCTCATTTTCTTTCCACTAATTTCTACAACCTCAAAAATCCAAGAACTGGTTGCATCATAGTCCATGTCCATGACTCTTTGATTAGAAATCCTTCCTTTGACCAAATGGATGCATTCTTCTCCCCACCTTTCATAAATAGTGAGTTAACAAATCTTGGAAAAGTCAGCTCCTTCGTTATTCATGCCCACTGTTGTGGAGAATTTAGCCAATTCAGTCAGATGTTAGTATTTAAGTTAAAAGAGGAGAAGAGTGAAATGTGAACAACTAGTGAAATCCAGGACATTAAAGGAGAGTTTTACATATAGTTTTTCCAAGACAAAATATAGAGGAAATTTTCGTACTGTATAGGCAAACATTGTTAGTCCAAGATGGGATGAGCATACTATGAGAGAATTCCTAGCAAATTTAATTGGACTGATGGAAAAGTGATGGTGCAGGTTTCAGCTATGATCAAGTGATGGGGTCACCACCCTGCATCCTCTCACCCGATTAAGTGTTCTGTCAGGGTGGGGAGTGGCGGGGCATAAATTCCATATTCAGTGTGTGTGTGCCATTGAAGCCAGCTTAGATTGTGAAGGCAGAAATCTATACAAAGCAGAAACACAAATTATTTATTTGAATGAATGAGTCTCATGCGTTCGTTCACGGATATGCATCTTAGGTACGACTCTGTCAATGAGATTATTTGCTGGCCAAAAGAACAAATGTAAGCAGTTTCATAAAGTCATATTACATACAGGTAGGAACAGGGCATTGATTAAAAAGAAAGAGGGAGAACCTTGCATTTTATGCTGAAAAATGTGGGCAGTATCAAAGTGTTTTAATTGCAACTAAGTATATTTGAAGAGTAGTTACTTTGTTTAGAGGGCAAATACAACACTCAGAAGTTCCTTCACATGTCTGCAATAACAGAGCTGTTCACAGGTCATATTTTGTGGTCAGTGGCAAAGCAAGGGAGCTCTCTGCAGCTGCCAGAACATAAGTCTCACTGTGAGATTGTTCAATCTCTGTAGCAAGAATGTCAGCTATGTTACTGTGCAGTGGTACTGTAATTGATTGTAGTGTTCTACACTGGGCATTCTGGCAATGATTGATTGGAGAACATTACTGAAAGGGATTATGCTGGAAATACAATGACAAATGTTCAAAGGACACATGGGTGAACTACAACAACTGCTTGTTCCAGTTTGGTGCAAAAGTAAAAAGGAAAATGTGGCCAAACCATGACTTAGAATGGAAATTAGAGATAAAATTAGGTTAATGTTAGATCTAAAGGAAAAAGTAGACTAATTGGACAGAAAAAAAAATAGACTTAAGGAGTGGGAGTTGAGAAGTTTAGAATTCAGCAACAGAGGACAAAGGTATTGATTGAGAAAGGGAAAATAGAATATGACAGTAAGCTTGCAAGCAACATAAAGATGGACTATAAAGGTTTCTTTAGTTATGTGAAGAGAAAAAAAGATGGGTGAAGAAAAATCTAGGTCCCTACATTGCTTTAGAACTAGATTCATACATAGGCCAGACCAAGTAAGGATGGCTGTTTCCTTCTCTAAATTATATTGGTGATCGAGATGGTTTCTTCCAAGCAATGACAAAGGTCACAATTAAACTCTTAATTTCAGATTTTTATTCAATTCAAATTGCACTATTTACCATGGTGGGATTCTAGCCCTGGTCCGTAGAACATCGCCTGGTTAACAATCTAGCAATAATACCATCACGACCCCATTAAAGGCTGTTTCAGGCTTGGGTTTTATACGTCCTAATCTGCTCAGCCATCAGACTCTCATGAGCTAGCTGCAATATTTCCACATGGATAGTGGCATATGATTATCTGGTGGATCACTCCATTCCTCCACTGCAGGTCTTTGAGAGATTCTCCATTTTTCACCAATACCTAATTTTAAATGTCTTGAGACATACAGAATTCCTGATCCTCAGCTTCAGCTGTCTTCGTTAAAATTCCCTTTCCAGCCATTTTTGCAGAAATTATTTTTGTTCTCTCAATGCTCTTTCCTCTTTTTCCCATTTCTCTTTCATTTCATTCTCTTTCCCTTCCTTCTGTTTCTATTTTCTCTCTTTTTCTTGGAAGTCTAATTTCTGCTGCTCTGGTTTCAATCCCCTTTGTTTCATCATGCTCAGCTTCCATTTGTGTCCTGTCAGCTACATCTTTTAAAACTTCAGGTTTCCTGGTTTTCAGATAAAATTCTAATTCTACAAGCCTGAATGAATCTTTTGACTGTTTGAGGTAGAAGACTAAAAAGCTACTAAGTGTCAAGGGGTAACGCTGTTAATCAAGGATGGCATGTGTGTAATAGTTAGAGATTGGACCAGGAAGTCAGGATATAATATTGGTTTGGGTGGAGATGAGGAATAGTAGGGGAAAGAAGTCGTCACAGTAGGATCCATTCACAGATCCCTGAATAATTTGCATAATGGTGGGCAAATAATACAAGAAATATTGGAGGCTTGTGATTGAGATGACAGTGATAGATTGACTTCAATCTATATCTAAACAGGAAAACTTGGCAATGGTAACCTGAATGAGGATTTCATAAAATGCTGTCAAGATCAAGATCATTTCAGAGAGCAGCATATTCTGGAACTAACCAGACAGCAAATTATTGTCGATTGTTCATGTAATGAGATTAATTAATGACCTCAGAGTAAAGGCTTCCTTAGGTAGGAACAATCACAAGATGATTAAAATCTCCTTCAAAATGCAAAATTCAAAGCTAAATAAGGACAACTGTTTAAAAGCCAAGCCACCTAAAGCAAACCTGGCCAGGGGTTAGTTTAACAGAAATGCAATAGCAGACATTTAAGGTGATATATCAGAATAGGTGACTAAAGAATTTAGAGAAAGCACATAACTGAAAAGCAGGTCAGATGATTAGTCAGAGTATAAATAATGACAGAAATGGCTCAAAGGTTAATTAGGAGGACGAAATTAAGGTGTGACAGAAAGCTAGGTAGGAATGTAAAAATGGATAGCAAGGATTTCTAGAGGTATCTATAAAGGAAAAAGAGTAAGTCAGTTGAGTATTGGTCTTGAGAATGGCTTTGTCCTCTACAGAGTAAGAATGGGAATAAGCAGTAGATAATAATGGATATTGAAATAAACAGACATTTTGCTTCTGTCTTCAAACATTCCATAAATTTCTGTAAATCAGGAGGTAGAACAAAACAGACAAACTTAGTGAAAGTACAATCACAAGGGCAACAGTCCTCAGACAACAGATGGAGCTATGGGCTGACAAATCTCCACACTGAAATGGAGTTCACCCTAGATTTTAAAAGGTATTGTAAATGAGTTGGTGTTAATTTTCCAAAATTCTATAGATTCAAGGCACATTCTATTGGACAGGAAAGCAGCAAATGTAACCCCTCGTTTGAAGAATGTAAGGAGGCCAGTTGGCTTAACATCTGTCATGGAACATACATAAGTACAATGCAGCGGTGTTCAAATGGCTGTTCTGGGTGCTGTTCTCCTCACGGTACACTAGCCTATACACTAGAATATCAGGTTATGAACACACACAGACTAGTGCTGCAGTTAGTTTTTATGCCCTTTCGTATAGTCCTGGAAGGCCAAAGCATAAAAATCCACAAGATGTCCTTGCAGCTGAGAGGGTGGAGATATTTAATGACTGAATTTAAATTTCAAGTCATTTTTGGCTGTAGCAGATTTTTTTTAAAAACATATTCGAGTGAAAAATTAACCATGTCTGTATTTCAGAGTCTGATCGGTCATCATGACACCACCGTCAACGTTTAATTTTACAAGACCTTCAAAAGTTAATCCAGCTAAAGTCATTTGCTTCTATTGTAATAGCGAAATAGTGGTTTAATACCTCAACTGAAAGGAAATGCAGCCTACCTCAGTGTTGTGCGAGATTGCTTCTTTGTGGTTAATTGCGATATCTACGTCGATTTTGTAATGTGTATAAACAACAAAAAGCTTTGGATGAAATCCAATTACACATTAATTTTAATCCTTTAATTTAAAATACTTCTGTACTGAAATATTTGAATTATCTAATCAAGCAATGCTAGAGTTTATTTCATCAATTCAGGTTCACAGTAGTCAGGAGTAGACTGTGGTTATGAGTTTTAATATTGACATTGATTTAAAAGAACAAAAAAATACACTGCATCCTTCTACGTCCACTCCAATAGACCAAACCAAATTTCTTTTTCTTTTCAGGTGAGCTTGCTCTGTAGTCTATTCTGTGAGAACCAGCAGGAAAAGCAGGGTCTACAGATTATACGAGATATTAGAAACTATAACAAGCGCTTCTCTGGACAATCCAGACCTGTAAGCATCTTGTACAAATTCAACCCAATTGTTTGAAATTAGATTGCAGACAGAACATAGAAAAGTACAGCACAGAACAGGCCCTTCAGCCCACAATGTTGTGCCAAGGATCGTTCCTAATCTAAAATAAAATAATCTAACCTACACACCCCTCAATTCACTGCTGTCCATGTGCATGTCCAGCAGTTGGTTAAATGTCTCCAATAACTCTGCTTCCACCACCACCGCTGGCAACACATTCCATGCATTCATAACTGTATAAAGAACCTATTTCTGACATTTCCTCTATATCTTCCTCCTAACACCTTAAAACTATGACCCCTTGTGCCAGTCAATCCTGCCCTGGGGAAAAGTCTCTGGCTAATGACTCTATCCATGTCTCTCATTACCTTGTATATCTCGATCAGGTCACCTTTGTTCCTCCTTCTGTCCAGAGGGAAAAGTCAGAGCATGGTCAACCTTTCTTCATAAGACAAGCCTTCCAGTCCAGGGGGCATCCCAGTAAACCTTCTTTGCATTCTCGCCAAAGCTTCTGTATCTTTCCTATAGTAGGGCGACCAGAACTGGACACAATATTCCAAGTGTGGTCTCACCAGGGTTTTGTAGAGCTGCAGCAAAACCTCACTGCCCTTAAACTCTATCCCCCTGTTAATGAAAGCCAAAACACCATATGCTTTCTTAACAACCCTATCCACTTGGGTGGCAACTTTGAGGGATCAGTGCACTTGAACACCACGATCCCGCTGTTCCTCCATACTGCCAAGAATCCTGTCTTTAATTCTATATTCAGCATTCAAGTTCGACCTTCCAAAGTGCATCACTTTGTATTTATCCAGGTTGAACTCCATTTGTCATTTCTCAGCCCAGCTCTGCATCTCTATGTTGCACTGCAGCCTGCAATAGCCCTTGATACTATCAACGGTACCTCCAACCTTTGTGTCATCAGCAAATTTACTAACCCACCCCTCAACCTCCTCATGCAAGTCATTTATAAAAACTGCAAAGAGCAGAGGTCCAAGAACAAAGCCCTGCAGAACACCACTCACCACTGACCTCCAGGCAGAATATTTTCCATCTACAACCACTCTGCCTTTTGTCAGCCAACCAATTCTAAATCCAGACAGCCAAATCTCCCTGTATCCCATACCTCCTGATTTTATGAATGGGTCTATTATGGGGAACCTTATGGATTTTAGCAAGATATTTGATGAAGTTGATCAAATATCACTGCTCGATCTTCAACCTGTCTCATCATCTCCTCAAAGAATTCAATTAGATTGGTGAGGCATAACCTGCCCCTCACAAAGCCATGCTGACTGCTTTTCCAAATAGTCAAAAATCCTATCCCTCAGAATTCTTTCCAAAACCTTGCTAACCACAGATGCAAGACTGACTGAACTGCAATTGCCAGGGAGTTCCTTATTACCCTTCTTGAAAAGGGAAACAACATTCCCCTCTCTCCAATCCTCCGGTATGACTCCAGTGGAGAGTGAGGAAGCAAAGATTTTCGCCAGCAGCTTAGCAACGTCCATTCTCGCTTCCAGAGCAATCGAGGATAAATCTGGTCTGGCCCCAGGGACTTAATGTTTGCCAAAATTTCCAGCACATCAACTTCATCAATCTTGAACTGTTCAAGCCTATTTCCCAGCTCCTCAAAGTTCTCATTCACAAGTAAGTCCCTTTCCTAAGTGAAAACTGAAGCAAAAAAAAAACTCATTTAGGGCTTGCCCTATATGCTCAGACTCCACACACAAGTTCCCTACACTATTCCTGACTGGCCCTACCTTCTCCCTGATCATTCTCTTATTCCTCACGTATGAGTAAAATGCCTTCAGGTTCTCCCTAATCCTTCCTGCCAAGCCTTTTTTGTGCCTCCTCCTGGCACCCCAGCCATTTCTGACCTCCTTTCTAGCAAGCCTATAATCCTCTAAAGTTATGCTAGACCCCTTGTTTCCTCCACCTTACGTAAGCTGCCTTCTTCATTTTGACGAGACGCTCCTCTGTTCTCATCACCCAAGGATCCTTACGTTTACCCCTTCTTGCCTGTTTCAGAGGAACAAATCTGTGCATCAGTCGGAACATCTGCTCCTTAAGCAAATAAACATCTCCACATGTCTGTTGTGCCCTTTTTGTGGAACAATAACGAGAATCCAGAGAAAGTATATTCCTGTTAGGGTGAAAGGGAAGGCTAACGGAATGCTGGATGACTAAAGAAATTGAGGGTTTGGTTAAGAAAAAGAAGGAAGCATATGTAAGGTATAGACAGGATAGATCGAGTGAATCCTTAGAAGAGTATAAAGGAAGTAGGAGTATACTTAAGAGGGAAATCAGGAGGGCAAAAAG
>NC_057720.1:49278408-49335480 GCF_004010195.1 Chiloscyllium plagiosum
TCTTCTTCCTATTGGAAAGATGTTGTGAAACTTGAAAGGGTTCAGAAAAGATTTACAAGGATGTTGCCAGGGTTGGAGGATTTGACCTATAGGGAGAGGCTGAACAGGCTGGGGCTGTTTTCCGTGGAGCGTCGGAGGCTGAGGGGTGACCTTATCGAGGTTTACAAAATTATGAGGGGCATGGATAGGGTAAATAGGCAAAATCTTTTCCCTGGGGTCAGGGAGTTCAGAACTAGAGGGCATAGGTTTAGGGTGAGAGGGGAAAGATATAAAAGAGATCTAAGGGGCAATGTTTTCACAAAGAGGGTGGTATGTGTATGGAATGAGCTGCCAGAGGAAGTGGTGGAGGCTGGTACAATTGCAACATTTAAGAGGCATTTGGGTGTGTATATGAATCGGAAGGGTTTGGAGGGATATGGGCCAGGTGCTGGCAGGTGGGACTAGATTGGGTTGGGATATCTGGTCGGCATGGACGGGTTGGATCGAAGGGTCTGCTTCCGTGAAGTACATCTCTATGACTGTATAATTGCTCCCAATCTGAAATTTCCAACTCCTGTCTGATAATGTCATAATTTCTTTTCCCCCAATTAAATATATTCCCATGGTAACTGCTCCTTTCCCTCTCCAAGCCTATGGGAAATGTGAGGCAGTTGTGGTCACTATCACCAAAGTGTTCTCCTACTGTGAGATCTGACACCTGACAAATTCAGAATGGCCTCTTCCCTCGTCGGCTTGTCTACATACTGAGTAAGGAAACCCTCCTGAACACACCTGACAAAAACAGCTCCATCCAAACCATCTGCACCAAGGAGGTTCCAGTCAATATTGGGAAAGTTGAAGTCTTCCATCACAACAACCCTGCTATATCTGCATTTTTCCAAAATCTGCCGGCCTCTGAGTTCTTCGATCTCCCAATTGCTAATAGGGGGTCTGTAGAAAACCCCCAATGAGGTGGCTTTTCCCATTCTGTTCCTAACTTCCATCCATACTGACTCATTTGATAAACCTTACTTGATACCTTGTGATGCACTCGCAATGCTACACCCCTCCTTTGTGGCCCTCCCTTAAAGTTTAAAAAGAATAGGGAGGGTGGAGAAAAAAAAAGATGAGATTTAAAGATAAACATTAAAATATAAGGGAGGGGTCCACAACATTATAATCAGATTGAGTGAAATCTAAAATTTGTAAATATTAGCATATCAATAGTGTAACAGCATTAATCATGTACCAATAAATCATCTATTATTTCCCTGAAATTCTGCATGAATTCTGAAATGTATATTGCAAGTTAAAAACAGGGAATAAGTAACAAACATATGTGATGTTTATCCTGTTTCATAAAGTATGTTTCTCATGTATTTGTATTATATGGTTTGGTTCATTTAGTTTATTTTGATCTTTTAGTTCGTAATTCACGAATAATAGCAGCATGCATTAATTTATTTTTTTCCTTGTTTAAACTAATAGGAATCCAAGTGCTTACATGGATATTAGATTGCCATGAAAAAAAAATATTTTTGTTCACTTTCAGTCTCATTGACAATCATTGAACAGTACTGAAGAGATGGATCATAAAGTCTGACAAATAGTTAGGAATGGAGCCAGTTGAAGTTTGCTTATAGTACATACTTTTGTTTTAAATAAAACAAGTGAAATACTGATGAAAATAGCCTCATCATAACACAGCACAATAATGTTTTCAAATGCAGTACCCATTCCATGTGTTTAATTGCTATGCTCTTGTGGCCATTCACAATTATGACCCATTTACAATATATCAACTTCCAATTATTCAACAACAAATTGAATTATTTCCATTGTAATATGTTAAAATAATTGTGATTTTTTGGGAATGCAATAGTCATTTGTTACAGGTTTACTTCACTTTGAAATACTCAATATTATTTTTCTGTCATCTTTAACTTATTTTTCCATGTATTTTTCTTGGGCCTTTTTTTCTCTTTGACCCTGAGATCAATGAAAGCATGGATTATTTGCATGAAGGTCCATCCACTCTATCTTAAATTTTTTAACCACGCATCCAAGAAACCTCTGAAAAAGTAAACTGTATTATTGTCAAGTTGAAGCTAGTTAGTAATGTGTCCAAAAATTTCAGATTGCTTAGATTAAATGTCCTCTGTTAGTATTCATTTTCACCATATTAAGTTTCTTTTTATTTAGCAATTCAAGCTAAGTGCTCATGAAACTCAGCAGGTCTGATAACATGTGTGGAAAGAGAAACAGTATAATCATTTTGAGTCAGGTTTGGCTCTTCATCTGATGTTCCAGACCTGCTGAGTTTCTCCAGCACTTTTTGATTTTGTTTCCAATTTCCAGCATCTGCAGTATTTTGGTTTTAATTAGCCTAAAATATTTCCCCTGCAATATTTACTCTTTCAAAATGCCATGTTCTTTTCAAAGCTATTGCATTTTGTTGTTATTTTACCATTCTCCATCTCCCTTATTCTCTTGTACTATTGTTCAGTTTGCAGATTATGTCTACGACATGCCCCTATTACTCCAGATGGCCTTTAGAGGACTCTTCACAATGGCTGGATTAATGTGGATCTTCTATTTGAGGATTGCAATTTGTTCCTTTGGAGTCATCATGTGCCTCACTTTCCCTCTTGATATAATTCCTGAAACAGTCAATGAAATCTTGGGAACTGCTGATGGCCTGACTGTTATAATCCTGCTTCTTTTCTGCATGATTCATATTTGCCAGTAGATGGAGCCAGAGCAAATTAGTTCAACCAGAATAATTGTCAATTTAACCAAACCAGTCTTTTAATTGGGTGTGGCCTATTTGTCTAATATCTGGTTTTATAAAAAAAAAGGTGTAGATATACTTTAACAATGTTTGAATTGATAGCTGTCCATAGCATTTGAATGTTGCTAAGTGCTTGTTGTTTTCCATCTGTTGTTGACAATGGTAAGCAGCACAGAACTACTTTTACTTTAATAAATGTAACTTTTTATGTATTCCCCAAGTGTTAAATATATTTTTAAGAGATCTCAAAAATGCTATTTTTCTCCAATCATGTAAACTTTGCTTAACAGTTCATTTTTTAATGAATGAAAGTGAAAATGCATAAGAAAATAAGGACTCAATGATACAGAGTAATTAAAGCAGATAATTAGTTGAAATCACAACTGAAAACTTATTTCTCTAAATAGGGAGTTAAATCAGTTTTCCTGTCAAGTTCAATTTTCCAACTTCAATATATTGTTTATTTTGGTCTGTGTTTTGCAGAAAACACCATTTATAGTATATTATCACATCAATATCATTGAAAACAACCTCTATAGTTTACCTTAGAGATCACATTGAGAGAATTCTGTCAGTAAATCTCCATTGCTTGAATTTTCTTACATAGCTATTAGACGATGCTTACCTGCCAATTTCTTCATGTCCTTATAATTGAAATAGCATTCTATGGTGTTTCTTTAATCATTCAGCTGGGAATGAGATCCAGGAAAATACAAACTTGTGCAATTAATAAATTATTTATTACATTTTGCCAATGTTAAAATCACATTTAACAGTAGCAAAGAACTTTTACCCCTCTACCTCTTCAAAATTAAGTTGGGTTTGCTGATAATTATATCTTTTAAAGTCTGGTTAACAGTAATTAGTCTAGATTAGAGTGGTGCTGGAAAAGCACAGCAGGTCAAGCAGTATCCGAGGAGAAGTAAAATCAATGGTTCAGGCAAAAGCCCTTCATCAGGAGTAATTAGTCTCACAAACTGCTCATGAACTCCACTGAGTGGATGTTCAATCCATTTTATTGGTCTAGATTGACAACTACTATAATTAGTTGGGTAGGAAAATTGTGCCTCTGTAAATGGAGGCCAATGAAGCCATCAAGTGAAGGGAGTAAAGATAACTGCATACTCAGATCTTGAAGAAATGATTCCCTCCCTTACAGGAAGGGAGCCTGGGAGATCTTTTGCAATATTCAGGGTCAGAACAAGGTGAACAATGTGCTTAGCTTGGAGTGAAACAGATACAAATCAGCTGGGCCAAGTTTTTGAGTCCTCAAACTGCTGCCTCGCAGCGCCAGAGACCCGGGTTCAATTCCCGACTCAGGCGACTGACTGTGTGGAGTTTGCACGTTCTCCCCGTGTCTGCGTGGGTTTCCTCCGGGTGCTCCGGTTTCCTCCCACAGTCCAAAGATGTGCAGGTTAGGTGAATTGGCCATACTAAATTGCCCGTAGTGTTAGGTAAGGGGTAAATGTAGGGGTATGGGTGGGTTTCGCTTCGGTGGGTCGGTGTGGACTTGTTGGGCCGAAGGGCCTGTTTCCACACTGTAATCTAATCTAATCTAATCTAATCAACCACCCATTTGCTTGGAGCCATTATGTGCTCTTCTGTCAGTACTTAATCAGGTGCTTCTCCTACTGACCATCTATCTGAGTTTCTTGGTGACTTTCTCTTTTAATGCTTATCTCCTGAAATTACTCATTTCTCTGGCTGCATTTTATGTTAATTGCCTTGGAAAGTCTGACCTGATATAATACTACCATATGGAAATGCAGTTGGATATTTAATTGCAAACACAAAAGACATCTTGTCAACTACTGGTAAATAGCAATAGTACCATATTACTCAATGGTAATTAACACTAAATAGTACCAAAATAACTGCAAAGCATGATCTTATAATCCTTTTCCAACTGACTTCAGTTGTGTCTAATTCAGAAAAGACAGTTCTTGAAATATAGTTGTGTTATAGAATGATTTATGCCACTATGATGTATTCAGACCAAGTCAATTGTACTTGTATATGGTCCAGGAAATCTGGAGATTTGACTACTACAACTTAATAACAGAAGAAATAGGAAGTGTTTGGGAACCATTGAGGCTGCACTGCTATTCAACATAATCATGGCTGATCTTTGTGTCAACTCCAAGTTCCTGCCAGCACACTGTTTTCTGTAATTCACGCCCTAAAATTAACAACAGTTTTCTTTGGTGAATGTGAACATCAGGCCCAGAATGATACCTGAATCTAATCTCAGCAAAGATAGATCCTGGTTGATTACCGAATTACATCCACATGATTCTCAGAACAGGATCCTGCTGGATCTTCAGAAAGGCTATTGGCTGCTAATGTTGAAACTGGGATAACGTTCTGGGCATGTGAAGAAACATAAGTTCAGCATAACAACACAAAGGAAGGTTGTGGTGGTTGGTCAAGGTTAATCTTCTCAGTCTCCGGACTTCACTGCAGAGGTTCTTCAGCTTATTCTAATTTTCTAATCTGCCTGTTCCGAGTTACCATCACTTAGCTCTGGAGTAGAAGGGACTTGAACAGAGGCCTCCTTGCTCAGTGGTAGGGACACTACCACTGCACCACAACAGCCCTCAGATTATTGTCCTGGGCCCAACCATCTTCAGCTTCCCTCCATTATAAAGTCAGAAGTGGAGATGTTTGCTCATAATTCGACAATGTTCAGTGCCATTTGCTACTCTTCAGACACTGAAGCAGCCCATGTATAAATGCAGCATGACCTTGACAACATTCATTAGTCAGACTTCATGTAATATGCATCAAATAATATTCACACCACACAAATGTCAGGCAATGACCATTTCCAGCACTCCAAAAGCTAGTGCTTCCAAATAAACCTTTTGGACTATAACCTGGTGTTGTGTGATTTTTAACCATTTCCAACAAGACAGAATCCAACCACTTCACCTTGATAATGCTGTTATCAACATCCTGGGGGTTACTATCAACCAGAACTGATTTGGACATATAAAACACAGCTACATGAGTAGGTCAGAGGTTCATAATTCTATGGCAAGTAAGCCTCCTCCTGACACCTCAAAGCCCGTTCTCCAACTACAGGCACAAATCAGGTATGTGATAGAATACTCCCCACTTGTCGGAATAAGTGCAGCTCCAACAACATTTAAAAAGTTCCACACCATCCAGAGTAAAGCAGCCTGCCTACTGGAATCCTATCTAACATCTTCAACATTCACTCTCTCCACTGCTAAGGCACTGTGGTAGTAGTATACACCAACTATAAGATAGACTGCAATAATTCACCAAAGGACCTTCCAAATTTGCAACTAAAAGGACAGAATCTGGAGATACTTGGGAACACCACCAGCTGTAAGCTCCAAGTCATACTGCAGCTTGATTTACAGCTATATCACCATTCCTTCATGGTGGCTAGGTCAAACTCTTGGAACTCTCACCCTAATAGCACTATGGTTATTCCTGTACCACATGGGCTACAGTAGTTTAGAAAGCAGCTTAACACCACCTTCTTGAGTAAAAATAGGGATGCTAAATAAATGCTGGCCTAGCCAGTAATGCATGCATGTCCTCAATGGATTAAAACAAAAACACCTGGAAAGGATCATGGAATAAATAACAGGAAGGATAGATAATAAAATTTTGTGGATATGACGTATATGGATTGGCAAAAGCAGAGGATAAGTTCCAAATAAGAGAGATGAGTCAACGATAATGACTTAAGGAATTAAGGGGAATGCTTGTTAACATATATGCAGAACATTAGAGAGCAGGAAAATAAAGAAATGGTAAAGACAAGTTTTTCATACTAGAGAGACACAGTCATATAACATAGAAAAAGACCCTTTAGCCTATCATGTCTATGGTGATCCAACAAACACCAAACTACATTAATTCCATTTACTGGACTTGATCCATAGCCTACTAAGTCCTGGCATTTTAAGTGCTCAACCAGATGCTTCTGAAATGTTGCCAGAGTACTTACCTCCACCACCCTCTTAGCCAGCATGTTACATATTTCTAATAATCTCTGGGTGAAAAAAAATCTCAGATCTCCTCTGAGCCAGTTGCTCCTCACCTTAAACTCATGCCTTTTGGTCTTAGGCAGGTCAACTATGGGGAAAAGATTCTCATGATCTACTCTGTCTATGCTACTCATAATTTTGTATTCCTCAATCAGCTCCCTGCTCAGCCTCCTTTGCTCCAAGGGAAACAGACCCAGTCTATATAGTCTCTCAGAACTGAGACTTTTCATCCAGGTAACGTCAGTAAGCTTCACACGATCAGGATGAAAGATCATATCTAAACAGAGACACAGCCCGTGTGAATATACAATTCAGGGAATTTGGAGGTGATATGGAAAGGAGGGGAGGAGGTTTTTTTTGCTTTTCTTTTCATTCATAGTTTGGAAGGTTTTCCTAAACAGGATAAACTGAAGCCCAAGATCAGGGACCCAGCACAAAAGAATGACAACACAGGTAAACTGAAGTTCATTGTTTAGTAATAGCTACGTATTTGTCTACTTACAATAGGTTACTTTCAGATTGAAGATAAATAGGAGACATATTCACAGGCTACAAACCATAAAACGCAATGCAAAACTTTAAAAATCAAATTAAGAACTAGGTAATTAAAATAGATATGCCCGGCCAGGAGATGTGTATTAACTGTGTGATGTGGGAACTGGTGGACCCCACTGTTGTTCAGAGTGATTACAGCTGTAGCAAGTATTGGTTGCTTAAGGAAATCTAGCTCAGAGCTAAAGCGCTGGAGTCTGAGCTTCGAACATTGCAACATATCAGGGAGAAGGTGTTACTTACTTGAAAGCTGTGTTTCAGGAGGCAGTCACACCCTTAGATTCATTATCTCAAATTCAACCAGTGGTCAGAGACAGGAGGGTGTGAGTATGAGCGAGGCAGTGGAGGTATCCAGGAGGTAGTGCTGAAGTAGCCTCAGCTCTGAGCTTGTCTAACAGGTTTATGACTGTTGCTCCCTGTGTAGTTGAGATTGGGGGCTGTGGGGAGGATGAGCAAACTGACCATAACACCATGGTGCACAGAGCTATTCAAGAGAGAGTAGCAAAGAGAAAGTCAGTTGTATTTGGGGATAGTATAGTCAAGGGAATACACATCGGTATCTGTGGCCAGGATCAAGAGTCCTGAAGGCTATGTTGCTTACCTGATGCTTGGGTTCAGGATATATGTTTGAATTATAAGTAGAGTTTGAGTTATAAGGAGAGGCTGAATAGGCTGGGACTTTATTCCCTGCATCAGTAGAAGCTGAGGGGTGACTTTATAGAGATTTATAAAATCATGAGGAGCACAGTTAAATGAAAAGCCATGGACTTTTCCCCAGGGTGAGGGAGTCCAAAACAAGAGGGCATTGGTATAAGGTGAGAGGGGAAAGATTTAAAAATGATCAGAGGGGCAACTTTTTCAAGGAAGGTGATGTGTGTATGGAATGAGCTGCCAGAGGAAGTGGTAGAGTTCAGTTTAAGAAACTTGGTCGGCCTGGATGAGTTGAGCCGAAGCCATTTCCGTGCTGTAAGGCACAATGACTCTATGTCGTCTGGACTGCAGAGGAACTTAGAGTGGGAGGGGAAAGATCCAGTGTTGTGGTCCATATAAGTACCAACAGTATAGATAGAAAGAGGAAAGAGAGTCTGCTGAGGGAATTTGAACTAGGGGCTAAATTAAAAATCAGAACCAAAAAGGTAATAATCTTTGAATTATTACCTGAGCCACAAGCAAATTAGCATAAAGTCAACAAGATAAGGAAGTAAACGTGTGGCGGAAGATTCATGTGGGAGGAATGGGTTTGAATTCATGGGACAATGGCACCAGTGCTGGGAGAGGGTGCTGTTACGATGGGATGGGCCCCACCTGAACCATGCTGGGTTCAGAGTTCTAGTGGAACTCATAACTAAGGCTGAGATAGGGCTTTACACTAAATAGTGCAAGGAATATTATGGAAAAGAGTTAGGGGGAGAGCTAGGTAGACACAGAATCCATATGGCTAGACCTGAGAAACCATAAAGGGAAAAAGACCCACATAGGAGTTGTGTATGGGCCTCCTGGCAGTAGTGAGGACGTGGGGAAGTAAATAAATCAGGAGATAGAAAAATCATGTAAGAAAGGTACATGGGGGACTTCAATATGGGAAAATCAGGTTGGTAGTGGATCACAAGAAAAGGAATTTGTGGAATGTCTACAAGATTTCCTTTGGAGCAGCTTGTGGTGCAGCCCATGAGGGAACAGGCTATTCTGGATTTGGTGATATATATTGAGGCAGACTTGATTATGACGCTTAAGGTGAAGGAACTCCAACGGGGCAGTCACCATAATATGATAGAATTCACCCTGCAGCTTGAGAGAGAAAAGCTGGAATCAGATGTAACAGTATTACAATTGAGTAAAGATAACTACAAAGACATGGTGGAGGAGCTGGCCAGAGTTGATTGGAGGGGAGGGCCACGCAGGGAAGATGGTGGAGCAGCAATGGAAGGAGTCAGGCAGGGTTCCAGAGACTCAAAATAACTAAGGTAATGTGCTTGTTTAAGAAGAGAAGGAGGCAGAAGAAGGGAAACTGCAGGCTGGTTAGCCCAACCTTGGTCGTTGGTAAGATTTGAGAGTCTGTTATTAAGGATGAGATTATGGAGTACTTGGTAAAATAAAGTTGAGTCAGAATGGCTTCATGAAGGGGAAGTCCTGCCTGACAAATCTGTTAGAATGCTTTGAGGAGGTAAAGAGCAAGTTAGATAAAGGAGAGCCAGTGGACCTGATCTATTTGGATTTCTAGAAGGCCTTTGACAATGGCTGCATGGGAGACTGCTAAATAAGAGCCCAGGGCATTAGGGGCAAGTTACTGGTGTAGATAGAGGATTGGTTTGTAAATACTCTTCAATGAAGATGCTGCTTGGCACTCTCAACTCGCATAAACTTCTGGGGGTATATTTATAGACATTTATGGTGAATCCATGTACTCAGGAGCTGTGGGGACCCTTGAACTCGTACTGCAGCCAAAAGAATGTACTTTCCCTAACTCCAATTTCATCTGGACGTTCTTCTCCTCATTCTCACTTGCTGATTCATCATATTTTGCTTCATGTAAATAATTCATTCCCAAGAAAGGACAAGCTTGCATTGATACTTCCTATTGCATAAATGTATGATACAAGTGCTGTAAGATTTTCTCAAAAACAGTAGCAATAATGTGTTATTTTATAGTGCCTACAATATAGTAAAACATTCAAAAGCATCTCAACACATCTAAGCTTTTATTCTCACTTTTCCAGGTCTTTTGGATTTACTCTGGATATCAATATTTCAAGGTAGTCCTAACAACGGGCTGTACCTAATGTTCTTTAATAAAGCAAACTATACTAAAAAATATTGAAAAATAATATATCACAATATAACACATAAAATGCTTACAATCACAAGTGAGCTAATTCACATCAACTGAAAACAAGTGATCAGCTTGCCCTGTCTGAACATCCAGTCATGGATCAGACAACACTATCATTAACGAGCTAACTATTGCTCTGAAGTAAGCTTTCTTATACCCTTTTTCAATACAGACACATTGCATGTTGAAACTTGTTGAGACTGTTTAGTCTCCAGGAATTTGATAAGTTTGACTACAACAACACAAAAGTGTCATCTACCATGGCTGGTTTGATCAATTGCAAATTAAGACTTGTTTGTTTTTCCTTAGAAAGAAGCAGAAAAATGAATTTTTACCTCAGCCTTAGCTTGCTCATGCTGTTACCACCTTTATGTCATATGATATTTATTTGGCACAATTCTACAATCAAGCACTCTCTTTTTAACTGGTAAACAATTATATAATCATCAAGTTCATTGTCTCTGATTTAAACCAAGACTTCAGACTCTCAGACATGTTGTGATAGTTGCAAGTGTATCTGCTCTCCTTGTCCTGCTAGATGACAATATCTGTGTGTTTGGAAGGTGCTGCCTAAGAAGCCTTGGTGAATTCCAACAATTTGTACTGATGATCAAGAGTAGACTCATGGGATGGTAATTAGGTGGGTTGGATTTGTCTTGCTTTTTGTGTACAGAACACATCTGGGCAATTTTCTACATTGTTGGGTAGGTGCCAGTTTTGTAGCTGTACTGGAACAGTTTGGCTGGGGGTGAAACTTGTTCTGTCTTTGGTACTTCTGCAGAATGTGTCATGGTCAATAGCCTCTGCAGTATCCTGTATCTTCAGCTAGATCTTGATGTCACTGATCTCTGATGCAGGGAGGAAGCTAAGATGGATCATCGACTCAGCATGTCTGGCTGAAGATTGTTACTGGGGACAAAGTTGGTGATTAAGAAATGATATTTTGAAGGCAGTGTCAAAGTTAATTGTTTTGGTCTCCTCCATAATTATTTGGAAGTTTGTCAAGTTATTCCATTAGTCAGACAACTAATACCACAATTCAGAGACAGTAGAGCAGTGTAGTGATTTGTATATTGCTTCATGTATGAAGTGCAGCAGTAATGGGTTAAACCTCACATCACAGCAGGAGGTCAATCCGCTGTCCTTAAACAGCAGCAGTCCTAAGGCATTTTTGTTTTCAGCTCCAAACTCAATAATGCAACATTGTTATTTTCAGATGATAGACTAATTGTATTGAAAGGATTGGAGGTTAATTTCCATAGAGGTTTCTGTTGCTTATTTGTCGTAACTCCCTTCAAAGAGAATTTCTACGATGCTTGTGGTACATTTTCTATGCTAAAAAGTGACTTAGCAAGAGAACTGCAGCAGAAAATTATTCCTTTTTTTTACATTGTTGTAGTTACCTTTCTGCTTGCATACTTGGCAGGATGCCATTCTGTGCCGGAATCAGTGAAAGCATTAATTTGTGGTTCCATTAAAAAAAAATCAATGGATCAACATTTTTTTTAGTTAATTTAATCATTTTTGAAAGAGAAAAAGGAAAAAATATAAAGAAGCAGCTTTATAACAGGAATCTATAGTAATACAACAACATAAGGAAAACCAGGCAAGGTCTTATAAAACAAAGTTTTGTATTGTCCTGGATGCTAACTGTAAGATGATTAGGATCCAGCTAGGATCCAGAACTATTAGAGATTTTGTAATGTTCTGAGGTCCCTGCAACTTTAGAGTTGATTGCATGGTAGCATTTATAATAATTAGGACCAATTAGGATACATAACACTAAAATGATGCAAAAATGGCTTTGAATTCTGCCCTCAGAAATTCCCTGATTTTGGGTAGTATTTGTTTTGTACAAGACATCATTGTAAAAATTGCATTGGTAGTCAGTACAGTTGCATTGAATACTTAACTGGCACTTGCAAAAGTGAATGGCTGATAATTCGCTCTATCAACAACAACATCTAAATCTGTATTAGCATTAAAACACCAATTACAATATGTATGCTGTGGTGTCAGCAGCATGATAACATTCAAGGACCAACAAACTGATGGAAACGGAAAAATAAATTTTGATTTTAAATATCTCGTTTCAGGTAGAAATTTACACAATCATGACAAAACATACACCATATGAAACAGTTACTCTGTCACGTAAATTGAAATAAGATCAATGATGATAGATTAGGGTAATATGTTTGTGTTGTTAGCGTATTTTCACAAATGAGATAAGGGGATAACTTTAACAATTTGAAGTTAAGCTGTGAGTATGGTGTGCATGAGCCTGGGAAAACTACCACTGAGGGTACAATGACAGTATTTTATCTTAGAGGACAGCATATAACTTTTCAACTTAGATTGAAATGACAAGGGCCAAAGCCTGAGAATGAACATTTTGACAGGACCAGAAAATTGGTCCTCCTGGCTTGTAAGGAAATCTTTTAAAAATCTATTTGCCTGGGCCTCAATCTTCTGGTTTCAGGCACTATGAGTCAGGCAATGAGTTACATAAACACAATCAAATTATGTTGCATCTGGATGATCCCTGTATTTGGGTAATGATGCGACCAGGCAGGCAAAACTGCTGGAAAGTGGCTTTTAAAATGGTGGCTGGCAAGAAAGTGTTGGGAAATCAACCATAAGCACCTTTATCAACACTTCTTTAACATCACTGCAGCCAGTCCATTCTATTGCCTAAGCAGGATATAAATCTCGTCTTCTGATGCTTTTACTTTAAGAACCTTAGAATTGGTCTATTATAACAAACTCTAGTCACCTTGTAAAGTCACTAGTCTCAAAAATTAATCCATGACTAAAAGTAGTTTTTAGTGTAGATTTACATTGCAATATAGCATTAATGCGAAACAAAACTGACGCTGCAGATGCAATGTGCATGTCGCTGAATCTGCAGTCAGGCATCACCCTGAAGTCTCATAGGATTTCCTGGGCATTAACATCTGATTTACAAGAAATGAAGTTTAGTGTTAACATGAAAATGAAACTGCTTACATGCTTTAATTAATTTAAAGTAGAATTTTTCTTCAGGGAACGCGTGACATTATCTTTTATCTACTTGATCACCTAGAATTCATTTTCATGTTTTACAAAGGTTCTAATGCGGTTCAAAGGTAGAAATGTATTCATTGTAATTTTATTACCAAATAACTTCTTTACTTGGAAAGTGGTAAAGGATTGCGTAAATTCTGGACATTTCTTCCATTGCGCTGTGGCAATCAGATGTTTTGCATAATTGCTTTGTATTTCTTCTGGTGCTCAACCAGCTTCAGAAAGACTTTGTATTTGTTGTCATAAAACCTACAAAACAAATATGCTCAAACTATTTTAATAATAAACAAAACTTCTAACAATAGATTTCTAACAATATGAGATGCTTTGATCAGACTTGCTTCATCTAGAAGACTTTAAACCAAATTTAAATAGTATTTCAGTACCAAAATGTTCTCTGAATTTTCAGCGAGAAAACAAAAATCTCATACAAACTTTGCTGGTCCTTAGGCTAAAGCCAGTTTCCCCTGAGATTTCCTCTTAGCACACAGATGAGCAAGATGCATGGGAATGATGCACAACATGCAAGCCTGCTTAAGTTTTGACCCCAGATGTTTCCTGTGTTGTTTTTCAATGGTGGAAGAAACATTGTCTTATCCTTGTAGCTTTTCTAGAGTTCAGTAGCCATGTAACTATAATTCAAATTCTTTCAGAAAGTTAAAAAATCACGAGCAGATTTTGTAAACCAAATATGAAGAACTCATAGTTAAAACTATAAATTAAACTACCTATTCACTTAAAAATGAAGAATATGTGAAAATCATTTTGTGGCAAATAAATAGCTTGCAGGCAGGAAATGAATTAGCCAGCAATCTAATAAAGAGGTTCACTGTAGGTTACAGTCTAATAGAAGGGTTCTGTAGGAATAGAATACAAAATGATTTTAACCATTTTGTGAATCCTAGGGTTAGATCACAGATTTGAAATCACTCTCTTGTTGTTTGTTACACAGCAGACATTTCCTGTTATAATTTATATTGATTATAGCTGTGATTCTTCAAATGTAGAAATTTTAGGAGTATAGTAGTTGCTAGTTGAATTTATTAAACTGTTAATACTAAGTTTTTTAAACATAATTTAACCAGTGATATATTTTTAAACAAAAGAACTGATGTTTACAATTTTTGGAGTATTCTAATCTGGCTGCATATTCAAAACTGTTCTGGTGACATCTGTTCTCTATTGTGAATTGTGTATATGCCCAGAGTACGATTAAATATGCCTTAAATGTCTACATCAAAGGAATTAGAAGTGTTGGATTTTATATTTAACTGAGTAAAAAGTAGACTTTGAATCAGAGTGCAAGATTTACGATACTTGATGACTGATTAATTAAAGCTGTTTCACTTTTCTACTTGGAAAGGGTCAGATATTTCATTGCTTTCTATTAGGGAGATTTTTGTTTTTATTCACTCATGGGACTTGGGCATCCTGGCTGGGCTAGCATTTATTGCCTGCCTCTAGTTGTCATTGAGAAGGTGGTGGTGAGGTGCCTTCTTGAACTGCTGCAGTCCATGTGCTGCAGATAAATCCACAATGCTGTTAGGAAGGGAATTCCAGAATTTTGATCCAGTAACAATGAAGGAATGCTGATATATTTCCATGTCACAATGGTGAGTGGCTTGGAAGAGAACTTCCAAGTGGTGGTCTTCCCACATATCTTCTGCCCCTGACCGTAGAGATGGAAGTGGTTGTGAGTTTGGGAGGTGCTATCTGAGGATCTTTGGTGAATTTCTGCAGTGCATCTCGTAGAAATATTTATGGATGTGGTGCCAGTCAAGCAAGCCACTTTGTCTTGGATGGTGACAAAATTCTTGAGTGTTGATGGAGCTGTCCTCATCCAGGCAAATGCGAAATATTCTATTATACTCCTGACTGTGCCTTATAGATGGTAGACAGGCTTTAGAGAATTAGGAGGTAAGTTAATCACTGCCATATTCCTAGACTCTAAAGTGCTCTTGTAGCCACTGTATTTATAATGCTAATCCAGTTCAGTTTCTGGTCAATGGTAACCCCAATAATGTTGATAGTGGGCAATTTGGTGATGGTAACTTCATTGATTGAAAAGGGGTGGTGGTTAGATTGACTCCTATTTGAGAAGATCATTGCCTGGCCTACTTGTTTATTTCAAAGGTGCAAAGCAGGGGGAAACAGGCTGAGAACTTCATGACAGGAATTTAACTTTATGCTGTTAGCAAAGCTCCAAAGATTTTCCAAGGGAGAGAAAATAGTGCTTATACCTAGACCTGAAGACAAAAATGATACCAAATAGTAATGCAAAATAATCTTCATTTATATTGTTCTCACTGCTTCGACATGGCAATACTACGTGAATGTGATTGATCTGCCAGCCACAAATGGTTGGCATAGAGCCCAAAGAATACTGTTTTTTCTATGTCGGAGGGATATGGGCCGGGTGCTGGTAGGTGGGACTAGATAGGGTTGGGATATCTGGTCGGCATGGACGGGTTGGACCGAAGGGTCTGTTTCCATGCTGTACACCTCTATGACTCTATGACTCTATGTCCCTGTAAGGAGTTGCCCATTGCTACCAGATTTCCAGGCCTCTCGACAGAAGTGGAAAAGATGTTGGCAAAAAGCTTTTGCATTAGTAACTGTGAATAGATAGGGACAAAAAATGTTGAAATGTTAACTTATGAGAAGAACAAACTGCAAGACATGTGGAAGGGACTCTTTAAGCAAAGCTAATGAAAACTAGGGGTTCAGAAATTGAGAAGAAAGGGCTGGTGCACATGGTTTTAATGAAAAAGACATTTCAGTAAGTTGAGAATGAAGCAAACCATTTCTCCCCAAAGTAAATGTGAGATGTTAAAATCAACATAAACTAGAAATGGAAGTGTTGAAATTAATGCTATGAATGGAGACAGTTAGATATTGGCTAATTTTTTGCTATTCAAAGTGATTCCCCTTTTAAATATGCGTGTTTAAAGTGATAGGAACTGTGTTGCCTTTTATAACTTCAGGGTGCTCTAAAGTACTTCACAGCAAACAAAATAATAGGTGGTCACTGTTTTAATGCACAGTACCTGGCAACAAAACAAAATTATTTTTAAAGCTGACAATTTACTTAGTGAAGCTTTCCAAGGGGTTCGGATTAGAATGAAAAGAAAATCTTTATGTGAGAAGCTAAGTCTTACACTCAAAAGGAATTATTGAATTATTGGGCAAGATATTGTTTGGTGGAACAACAATGATGAGGCAAGTAGAGAAAATCTGGCAGGAAATCATGGTTAAAATTGCTCCCATTTTTATTCATTTACAGGAGAAATCCACAATATATGGTGTGTCTTGTATGGTCTCTGGCCCAATAGTATTGTGTAGCCTATGGCATGCAAACTTCAATAATTCACTCAGAAATAAAATTATAGTTTGAGTGTGCTTACCAGAGGAGGTTAACAATTATACTAAGCATTAATCCAGTGTAACAATGTGAAGCAACATGAATGTAATACCCTGGCGATACAACGCCTTGGGAACATTCATATTCCATAGAATGGAAGAGTCAAGAAGATCAAACCTTTCCCCAAAAAGCTGCTGAATATTGTCCAGCAAAAGACTGCAATTGATAAAAGTTGGATAATCAGATCATCTGTCTAACCTCTCCTACATGAAACTATTCAAGAAAGTTGATAAAAAAAGGAAACAAATGAAATTAAGAACATTTTAAAATTAAGTACCTTTTTTGCCCTTCATCTGGATGAAGTATTTCTCCAACCTTTCCCATTTTTTCCATAGCTTCCTGTTGAATACATTGAAAAAATGCTCCCATTATATAAATATGAAAAATGTTGAGATATCAACTTATTACATAGTACTGGGACACTAATAATTTATTTTTGAATAGAGACATCAAAAGCAGGAATATAAGATTATAAGAATGCATATAATGTCAAAATGGCATTTTGCCACCAATCAATGCACTGAATTACATACACAAACTACTGAGATCAACACATTCTATGCCAACCAAATGTTTGTCCTCTTTGATTAGTGAATCATTTTCAACAGTCACAGACTGTATACTTCTCCTTTCTATTGAGCTGTTGCATCATACCTAAGCTTCCTTACAAACTTAATAAACTACCTTAAAATTATTCAGGGCATACTTGACTTCCATTTTTAAGGTATCTGTGGCTCACAAACCCAAAAATTTACAATAACTACTGTGAGGTTCATGCTCATAGCACTACTTCTGTGGGTATGATTTCATTATTGACAAGCAATTTCTGACTTCTGGAAGCAAGTTGCAACTTTCCCTGATGTGGGAGTCGGTTATGCTGCACAATCTTGTGTCTCTGATGAGAAACAACAGCAGCAACACCAACAGCAGCATGACAACTGGAGTAACATAATTTTCAGCAGCATCAGTAGTTGGCTGCGCAACAGCAACATGCTGCCTCAAAGGACAAAGGGGATGGACACAGAAACCCAGCTTGGAGGCAATACCCAGAATAACAGAAAATCAACCTTCTTAACATCATGCAAGTGCAGGCAGCAGTGCCTTAAGCCTCTTGGATTTTTGAGACAAATCATTGCTAATGACCCCTGTTTTCTGAAACAAGAGCTCCCTCCTAATAGACCAGGTGGACATATAGAGCCAGTGGCTGCCAAGGTTGCTATAACTGAACGGTTCCTCTCTGGTTCTCTGCCATCCCTTGAAGCTGTACAATTGTCCAGCTGCAAGGAAAGAGAGCAAAGAGTATGAAAAATGCATTGTGCAGTGCAGTAAAGATAAAATTTGTAGAGAGTGGCAATGAGGTGTGGGTATGAGATCATGCAATGAGGATGGTTATGTATGTTGGCTGTTCAAGTGGAAATGTGACATGCCTAGAGACGAATGAGTGGCGCTACAAGGTGTACTGGTCTGAGATGATGTGTAAGTAAATGCTTGAAAAGTTATAATGCAAGGCTTTACTCCTGTGAGGGTTCACCACTGCTTTTACCATGCTTCTCAAGTGGTTGAGGTAATTTGAATTCTTTGGATACTGTCTCAAGGATGGAACAATCACAGTCTTGCTGCTTACCTCGTCTATTCAGCTCCTTGGGCTTTTTCTACCAGAAACAGGATAGTAATGTCATGGCTAAGAGAAAGAGCTATAGCATAGCCCCTTACAACTACAAAATGGCTCATAATTAATTGACGGCCTCCCCACTTATTTGAGGGTGTCTCCTGTTAGGATTGCTACCTGTGTTTTCTAATAGGGTGCTTCCCAGGGTGGAATCTAAATGTTATTAACTGTTTTCTTGCATATCTTTTGAGTGCTACTTTGGTGCTAGGACTTGATTTGCCGTTTTATGAAATAATTGTCTCCATGATTGAGGTGGATCTTGCTTCCTAGCTTCTGAATCTGGAGATGGACCTGCTATAGATTTCCACTTCTGCTACTTTCAAGGCAAACCAGACTTTCTGCCATCGATGCAAACAAAAGGGATCATTCTCAAATACTGGGGTCTTGGCAGACTAACTACACGATCACTGTTGCCCCTTATAGCTGTGCAACTGTTACTGGCTAGGCCTCATTAGGTCATTGGTCTACTTGACAGCAAATGTTTATCACCAACGATACCACGGAAGAAACAACATGTGCTAATCCAGCAGCTCACGAAGCCAATATTCTGAGCGTCTTTGGGAAAAAAAACATCAATTGCATTAGGATCACAGCCAAAGTGAAATTTCACCACAAATGTTTCTGGTGTTGCCTTGCACTCCACATGGACTGCAATATCCATAGTGCATCAGGTGCACTTATTAGACATTTGCATTTATAGAATAGTGTTTAATGCAGCTCACCAGTTCTATATTAAAGCTTGGAATTCATTCTTCTATAATGCAGCTTCCAAGAAGTATCATTTAGTTGAACTGGAATGCAGGCAAGACCTCCAGAACAGAAGTCATTTCTCTTCTACATCTGTCATATGCTCTGGCTCACAAATGCTCTTTGTTTCATCCATTGTATCTCTGTCTGCCTGACTCTCTACATCTCACAAACTGAATGCAATTGTGCAGACTGGGACCCATTGAGGGCATGATATGAAATGCTGGCTACTACTGAACTTTGCTTGTCTTCACCTGATATATTCACAGACAGAGAAGAGGGAGAAAGATTACAAAAAGGTATGATGTGCAGCTTTCTCAACATAAGGGTAATCTTCACATTATGGGGTCCCAATGTGGACTCTTTTCCACAAAACCTGAAAATTAACATATGAATTGGAGTAAGGAATATCACAGAGAAGGAATTCAGGAAAAGAAAATGCAAAATCAGTGCAGATGCTAAAATGTAAAATAAAGCTAAGGCTGTAAATATGCAATGGGTCACAGAGCATCTATGGAGAGACATTTGGCTAGATTTTAATGGGAATATCTGGGTTCCCATCCTATGCTGAAAGATTTGGGCGATCCCTCCTCCACTTTGGTAGCTCAGCCTAGAGTAATCACACACTGTGAGGTGGTTTAATTGATTCATGGCAAAACCTCCACCTCCCCAAAGTTAAAGAGCCAGAGTCAAAGCGCAAGAAAAGTATTGTACAGGGTAATGTTACTGGAAGGATTAATGTTGAAGATTGCATTAAGCTTCACACAATTTAGTGAGTTAATGCAGTCATACTTAACAGAATTAGAAGTTTGAAAAGGTGAAAAATAATACATTACAATGCTGAACAGTTTATAATGTTTTAGACAAGGAACGTAAAATTGTATTGCTATTTACAGATATAAACATCTTCCAGGGAAAGAGAGTACAGAAGACTTGAGGTACTGCAAAGTTAAAAGTTTTAAAATAAATGGAATAAATAATCACATTCGGAAGACATGACAGGAGAAACAATACGAACTGCAACATTTTTTGTTTATTGACTCATGGGATGTGATGGGCCAAATAGGATACGGGATTGGAGAAAAAAACGTTCTTAAGATACGGAATTGCTTCAAACAGAAATATTAAAGTGCAAACAGACCAATTAAATACCCAACTGCATTCAATAGGATTGATGGCTGATGACATCTCCAACACATAAAAGAAGGCACCAATATGGTGTTGTCCAAGGTTTGGACAATTCCTTTAATGTGAGAACAAATAATACTCTTGGACAAAACTAGATTAGCAGAAGAGTTCATTTCCAGGGGAATCCATAATTAATTTCATTAATGATGCTCAAAGATTAGTGGAAATCTGAGACTGTGGAAATCAGAATTCAGAAGAGACAGCATTGTTGTTGAAACAATTGACGAGTCTTTGGCAGATCTAATCCAAAACAATTTGACTTTGGAGAAAGCTATTCAGATTGTGTCAAAAACAGAAACCAAGAAGAAGCAGACAAGTCCTGAGAGAAGGTCAAACCACATGAGAAGAGAGCAACAGAACCTATCCACTTTATCAGGTATAGATATTTTCAAACAACCTGTTTAGTTGTATTATCACACACCTCTGGACTAGGTAGGACATGAACCCAGGTCTCTTGGCTCAAAAGTAAGGACACCACCACTACACCACAAAAGTCCCTGCTTTATTAGGTACAAGCATTTTAAAGCACAGGTGACAAGCTAAGACTAAAACCAAGCCACACAAGATACTAACAGTCTGTGTCAGTGCTGTGAAACAAGGAAGCCTCACAAGCACAAGCACTGCCCACTGAAGAACTTTCAGATGGCAGAAATCAGCAATGTGCTTATGCAGAAGCTAATACTGACAACAAGGTTAAGCAGTAGTTCAGACAACAAAATCATTTGCGGAACAAATTGTCATTGTAGATTTGAGTTTGGAGTCAGATGATGAGATGTGCAAGTTCAAGAACAGCATTTCAATTCTTTGTCTTCCAAAGCAAAATTAATAGCACCAGTAACCGAGTTAATGCTAAGTAAGTAATAATCCTTCAGAACCATGACTGAGGGTGAAACAAAGTGTCTGATGGACGAGTACAATGATCATGAAGAGCAAATTAAAAAACAGCTAACCTAATTAACAAGTCGAAGTAAAGAATTTGCACACTTCAATTTTGTTATAGACCTGTAATAAGAATAAAGATTTGCTGGACAAGTTGAAGATGAACTTTATATGGAAACCAGATAAACATCCATAGATTTAGGATACAGTCAAAAAGAAAAAAACTACCCAGTGCAGAAATCCAGTATTCTGTAAAGAAGAAAGTAGTTGTATACACTAAGTAGCAGTCTTCTGTGATGAAAACTCATGAGACTAAAAGATCCCCGAATGTTGTTATGGGGCAATTGTCTGATTCAGGACAGACAAGTTCTTTTGCAAAAGACAGAAAGATATTCAGGAAATTGAAAATACTCCAAAAACTGTATCAATCTCCTGGATTAGCAGGAAAAACCTCCTCCACAAAGGACATCCATCACACAGACAGATCAGACAGGGTCAAGATTAGAATCAGAGTTGATAGCCCTCAAGCCAAAGAGCTACCAATTTTCCAGGTCTGAAGAGAACACATTTCAAAAGGATTATGAAACCTGAAATTGTGAAGTCCAAGACATTTGCTGGTTATAGTGTTGGAAGGAATGGGGACAGGGTAATTGCAAATGTAATTGTTTATATGTGTGTGCAAGTGTTAACATGGGAAAATAACTTGGGTGGGAGGACAGAAGCGGGAAGGAAGTGTTGTATAAGTTAATGGCTCTGAAAGATCAATGTTGGAGAGTGCAGTGCACTCTGTCTAATTTGATGACACAGCCTTGGATTGGAAAATTGGGAAAATAGCCCAGGAAGGGATCAGATGAATCATCTCTACCTCCTGATAGTCTTAGTAAGAATGTCTAACCAGCTAATGTAACTTGTACCTCATTGCTATCAGACAATAAACCACATCTATACACAACATGCAAAAAACTATCTCACAGCATATAGCAAAGCTACAAATCTGTGCATTGACACAATCACACTGCAGTGTGAGTATGTAAGTTCAGCTTGGATTCCTGTAATCTGATTTGGTAGATACCAATGGTGTAGCAGTGGCAGGACTAGATTAGATTAGATTACATTAGATTACATTACAGTGTGGAAACAGGCCCTTCGGCCCAACAAGTTCACACCGACCCGCCG
Organism: Chiloscyllium plagiosum; assembly: GCF_004010195.1. Lineage (NCBI taxonomy): Eukaryota > Metazoa > Chordata > Chondrichthyes > Orectolobiformes > Hemiscylliidae > Chiloscyllium > Chiloscyllium plagiosum. The sequence continues at coordinate 49,300,732 of NC_057720.1, forward strand.
AAGCGAAACCCACCCATACCCCTACATTTACCCCTACCTAACACTACGGGCAATTTAGCATGGCCAATTCACCTGACCCTGCACATCTTTTGGACTGTGGGAGGAAACCGGAGCACCCGGAGGAAACCCACGCAGACACGGGGAGAACGTGCAAACTCCACACAGTCAGTCGCCTGAGGCGGGAATTGAACCCAGGTCTCAGGTGCTGTGAGGCAGCAGTGCTAACCACTGTGCCACCGTGCCGACTACCTGTATGCACCTATCTCTGCACCATCACAATACATGCGATTCAAACCATACCCACATGGCGAGAATGAAAGGGCCATAGGACTTTCTTTTTCAAAGATATAGGAGAATGAATCAGATACATCACCAGTGAGCAGGTAGAGAACTACAATAACTATATATCAGACAGAGCGTGCAAGTCAGAAATCCAGTCACAAATATCTGGATATCAGCAAAGGTTTCTATTATTTTTAACCAGCTCACATCACATGAACTCATTATCTATTATGGTTCTATACTGCAAAGGAACAGAAATCAGTTCAGATCAATGTATGCCAATCATGCGCACACAGAGAGTGAGGATGAATATTTTGACAATGATAATTATGCAAATATACTGAAGAACATCAAGCAGCGCCAAGGCAAACAAATTGTCAGCCAAGGGCAATTGAGAAAAACATACATTTTTTCAGATGGTTATAATCACCAGATCAAGATGAGCTAGTCCAATGCGTTTTAATGCAATTTGAATTGTTAATTTTTATAATTCTGTTTTTATATGTCTGTATAGCTGTTGAAGTGACAACATGTGCCTATGTACATGATGAAAACTTTGAGATTTCCTTTCTTTGGGAAAAGAGGCGATATCGTGTTATGCCATACAAAAGATAAACAATATACCTGTAAGAAACATGCTCATGATATCATCACTTTACCATGACATGAGACTTAATGGAATAAAGCTATCAGAACAGTCTTGTGGAGCAGTGATACTGTCCCGACTTCTGGACGAAGCTCTGAGTTCAAGTCCTATTTGTCCTGGATGTGTACCCTAACATCTTCAAGCATGTTGATTAAAATAACTACAAAGCTCTCAGTGTCTATCTTACTGAGCTCTGCCCTCTTGCAGCATGACAGGATGAGGGAAGCATATTACAGTACATCCAATTTGCTTATCTTGTGCTCAGACACAGCAAGTGCCTGTGATTATAATGTGCATATGTAAATACCAGCAGCTGTAAGAAACATTCATTGATCTTTTCAGTTGCGCATAGCTTCAGCCTTGATGAATGCTAACCTAAGTATCACAGCATGATCTTTGAAAATCATCAGTATATCTTGCCACATCATATTTATTGTATGAAAGCAAAAGATAGAACCACATTTGGTCAGGCATTATTACTTGCACACTGGGAGCTGGTACAAATACATCTGCTCCATCCAAAAGCTAGAGGTGAACTCCTGGTCTCCACCCACAGAATTTGTCTGGCATCAGTAGACCAAGTGAAACCAATATAACATGAACAATAACCCCTTCATAATCATTATAATATACAACAGAAAACTATATAAAATGGGGGATCACTGACCAATACATTAACTCTGCTTCTCACTCCACAAATGCTGCCTGACCTCCTGAATATTCCAGCATTTGTTTTTGTTTTCATAATGTATAAAATAAAATGTTAGTGTACCTTTATAAACTACAAAAATAAAATTTGCAATTTCTTAGTTTTAGGAAAAAGCCGTTGCCTCTTGAAATTTTTAAAACATCCAATAGTTACTCTAACCACTGTCATTTCATATCTGTAGCGCTATCCTGAAATAATCAGTCAAAGGTAGTCTTGGCTACTTACAGTCTAGCAGCCAATAAAAAACATGACAAGATGATTTCCATGCATTAAATTATGGTCATATTCTATGACATTTCATATTGTTTTATGAGTTATGGCATTGATTTATGAAGGAAGTTTGATCGAAGCAATTTGCTTTGAAGATATATGTTCTACCTGAATAAAAGATAGTCTATTTCCTTTCTGATAATTTAATTATTATCACTTGGGACATTTTTAAAATTAATGGCTTCAAAGTACGTTTTTACAGTTCTCAATGATGTGGGGAAGTGGAGGAAGATCGTTATGTGCAAATCATTTGAGTTTTCAATTGTCCTTCCTTTTGAATTATGCCCATTTAGGTGTCAGCAGTATTAACAGTAACTCCCAGCTTCCTCTTTTAATTAATGAATGTTGAAAAAACAAATGTTATGCTATTTGACAAAAAATAGTTTCTAGGATTAACTCCTCAGTACCTTAAAGATAAATATTTTAGCCTAGATATTCAGGGGTTGGGGGAACCTGATGAAAAATAAGACAATACTTCTAAACTAATTTGTGTTCAAAAACCATTTTAAGACAGATCAGGATCAAGTTTAATTTCCATTCCACATATTCTGCTGGGCAGCCTAGGTTCTTATGTAAATCAGTTGGGAGCCTTGTTAATCCTTGCAAATTGGAGTTCCATAGTGTTTAATGCCCACATGTAATTTAAGAGAACATACACTGGCTATAATATTTGGGATGTGGATGCTCTGTTTGGTAAAACTTGGTTGTGAAGAGAAAGAAACCCAAAGTCTAAAAGGCAAATCTAAAATTATTTTCTGGTTCTAAACAAGATCTAGAAGAATGATATGGGACTTACTACCTGAAATCACCTCTCTGTAAAGGTACCAATCCGCTGACTAGCAGAGTATGTGAACTGCTCAATATCCCTCAAACCCAATGAGTTGTGTGCAACTTTCTGGCAGTGTCATTATGACTTTGAAATGGTTCAGAATCTCCACTGGAAAGACAAAGTGAGGGAACTTTTAGTTATTTTCTAGTTTCCAGTTTTGCACTGAGTATGAAGCATTACTGTTAGTTTTTATTTGCCGTTTTGTGAAATTATAATTATTCATAACTTCTGTTATTCATTTGAGAATTTATTTTTGTCCAGCAAGTGTACAAATGGTTCTGTGGAAACTACAACAATCAAATTTTCTATTCTATGCTTAAATTTCAAGGGGTCAGTGTTCAACAAATACATTTGGTGCTAAAGAGGTATCCGAGATAGGATCCGATTTCAAATTCTAGTTCAAGTACACTTATTTCAAAATTGCCAAAGAAATTGAAACAAGTGATAGAAACAGCTGACTGCCATTTAAAATATTTACTGGTGCTCATTAAAAAATTACAAAGTGACCTAACTCTTGTAACAGTGTCTAGTGTATGAAAGTAAGAATGATACTGCTGTCAATTTTAAGCATGGTTAAATAGATACTGCCTAGTTTATGATCTTTGTTGTTGAAACTGTGAAGCGAACCTCTGAAATTCATTGCAAGTCATTCTTGGTCACCTTGTCAAGACTTCAACAAAACTTGTATGATATTCATTCTGTAAATTCTTTGAGGACTTTATCTGAAAAGACTAAGTGTTGTGCTCTTCTCACATTACTGGACAACATATAGGAATCACAAGGACATATGGAGTCATTGTTAAGAATTGGGGGAGCCCTTAGTCTGGACGAATAGCAGGAGCAGGACACATGGCACCAATGTTGCAGGAACGAATATCAGGAGGTCTTTTCTTTGTGAATGCAGGACATCTCTCCTTCTCTGCACTTTCTTCACCAGAACTTCAGGAATCATAGAATCCCTATAGTTTGGAAGCAAGCCATTCAGTCTATTGAGTCCACACCAATTCTATGAAATACATCCCATCCAGACACACCCTATCCCTGTAACCATACATTTCCCATTGCTAATCTACCTAACCTACACATCCTTGGACACTTCAGCATGGTCAATCCACCTACACATCTTTGGGAGGAAACTGGAGAACCTGAGGTAAACCCATGCAGACATGTGGTGAATCTGCAAATTCCACACAGTTGCCCCAAGGTGGAATTAAACCTGGGCCCCTAGTGCTGTGAGGCAGCTGTGCCACTGTACCATCTAGACACATCAAACTCCCCCTTGGTCCCTAAAACATTTTGTGATGTTCTGCTGTGTGCTAGGCATAACTCTCTCCATTTTTAGTGGAATTGGGAATGAGAAGCCCCCTTAAAATTCAAGTGCAACAATCATGTTAGTATCTCCATTCAAATTCATATGATGGTAAATCAAAAATTAGGACTAAAATTGTTTGTTATATCAAAATTTTTTTAAAAAAGATTTATTTGCATGGTGTAGTGATTGTAATGAGGTCAGCCAGGTTGACCTCATAGAATATGAATTCTGTGGGTTGTTAATCAAGCCCAATCAGGAAGCGATGGCTGACAAATCTAAACAGGAGTGTCAGAGGTTCTGTTCACTCTGAGAGCTGGCTCTGAGGAATCTGGACCAGTGTCATGAACTCTCTACAAGTAAATAAAGGGTGACTTAGTGATGGGATACTGGCCTCTGTGGAGTTAGGTCAGTAGCAACAAGAGAAAAGCACACTCATGAAAACATTCACTCACAACAGTCGTCTTTGAGTTGGGGTAAGCGTTGCTGGCATTATACCATTATTTGGGAAACTTGACTCGTTTAATCCTGCTGTTGAAGACTGGTCCCAGAATGTTGAAAATAAACACTGGGGCAGATGAAAAGCAATGAGTAATTCTTCAGACAGCTTGTGGGCCCGCAAGCTTTTTCAGTTATTTGGAGTCTAATTTTCCCCGAGGCACCAGTTACTGAAACCTTTCAAGAGTAGGTGGATTTTCTTAAGGAATATTATGACCAGAAGCCTCCTCTAATTTTGCAACTCTATCGGATTCACTCAGCAATTCAAGAGCCTGGGGAATCCGTATTGGGTTTTTGTCTTGGTTAAGACAATTGGCAGAGGCATGTGACTTTGATTCAACCTTTAATGAGATGCTGAGAGACGGTCAGGTATGTCGGATGAATGACGTAACCATGCAAAAACATCTACTTGCTGAAGCACAACTGGACTTCAAACAGGCACTACAACTAGCTTTATCATTGGAAAATGTGGCAAGTGGAACATATGAGTAGCAGTGTATTCTGATGTAAATGGATACCGTCAGCATTCTGACTGAGCTTGGGAAGATCACTTGAGCAAAGTCAATTGCCTCACTCAGAACAGAGGGACTCTCGGTCAGCCCACAGCAAAACCCCAAGACAAAGCCGAGCCTTGGCCAAATGGTTAAAATTTTCTTTAGGATCCTGGTTGGTAAGCCATTGTAGTTGATGCCAGTATGTGGACTCAAGACAGCAATGGAGGCCTACAAGGTCTGCCTTGAGGAAGAGAACTCATAAGCCGGTATCCAGGAAAGTGCACATCCTGGAAAGTAGACATAAATCTGGTTTAGAATGGGTTAAATTGCTTAGCAATTGCCAACTCAGACCCAATTAAAATAAATGTCTGGAAAAAGTAAGGTGAAACAGTCACCTGGTTCTAATGTAGGTTGATACAGTTGTGGCCATTTCAGTGATTGCAGAACCAATCTTAAACAAAATTCACTCTAGACTCCAACTCTCAAGTTTATGCAAGGCCTCGGCTAGACTAAGAACCTACGCTGGGGAACCTTTACAGATCAAGGGTGCAACTTTGGCTCCGGTCTCTTATCCCACTGATTGTCGTAAAAGGCTCGGGCCCAAGCTTGATGGGTGAAATTAGTTGAGAAAGATTCACCTAGATTGGCTCAACATTTTTTGATTACAAAATGGCTGCCTGAATGAAGCCCTAATTAAATATCTGGAAATTTTTCCAGGAAGTTCTAGGGACTATTAATGAAGCTGAGGCCATCTTGCATGTTGACCAGGAAGTAATTCCAGGATTCTGCAAGGCCTGCCCAGTGCCATTTGTCTTATGGACAAAAGTAGAGGCAGATATCAGATGGAAAGTGAAGGAATCATCAAACCAGTCCAGTTTGCAGATCAGGCAGTACCAGACAGACTGTTGTGAAGCCCAATAGGTTGGTTCGACTTTGTGCAGATTTTCACAGCTTGGATAAATTCCCAATTCTTCATGTAGAGAATTTACATGCAAAGCTGGCCAGGGAGGTGGGGGGGGGTGCTGCCCTTCATGAAGCTGGGCATGAGCCATGTGTACTTGCAATTGCAGTTAGTTGAGGATTCCCATAAGTGTGAGACAATTAATAGCCATAAGGATTTGTACGAATACATGAGACAGCCGTTCGGGGTAACGTCAGTCTTTGTAATTTTTCAGCAGATGATGGAGAACATTTAATTAGGTCTTCTCCAAGTTGCTATTTATCTAGATGATGTACCAATAACAGGGAAGACCAATAAGGAGTACTTAGTGAACTTGAACATTGTCCTTAGACATTTCTCCAAGGCAAATGTATACTTTAGAAGGGAAAAATATGAGTTCCGGGTACCCCAAGTGATCTACTTGCGCAACAGAGTTGACAAGACTGGGTTTTACACCCAGTGGAAGACAAAGTGAGGGTGATCAAAGGTGCCCTGGCTCCCACATCTGTACCGGAGCTGAGATCTTTCCTTGGCTGGTGAATTATTACAGAAAGTTCAGACATAACCTGGAAACTTTGCATCAACTCTTATAAAAGGGTCAGCCATGGAAATGGTCACGTAGCCACGCTATAGCTTTCAGAGAAGTGAAGAAACAGCTATCATCCTCTAAGCTGTTGGCACACTATGATTCTATGCAATACCACCCGTACTGCATGAGGTAAAAATTAGCTCACTGGTGGCCCAATGGAGAGGAATGCCCAATAACGTATGCATCCAGGACTTTGGCTAATGCAGACTAAATACGCCCAGATAGGGAAGGATTGTTGGCGGTCATACTTGGAGTTAGGAACTTCCACCAATACTTTTATGGATGTAAATTTGTAATAATAATGGATCACAAACCCCTACCAGGTCTACTTAAAGAATACAAGGCAGTGCCACATTATAGCTTCAGGCGAAATTCAGCGATGGGCTCTAATACTAAGTGTGTATAATTACAAGTTGGAACACTGTTCGGGAGGTCAATTTGCAGATGTGGATATATTGAGCTGCCTCCCGCTGGCAGGTTTACCACTGATGATATAGCTACTGTTAGAATCCGTATTGATCTTTAAATGTTCTGGGCACGCTTCCAGTCACAGCTGACAATATCAGACTTTGGACAGAGTAAGGTCTGGTGCTGGCAAAACTGAAACAGCTGGGGGTGATGGGAGAAACCCAATGGCCATCACAACCAGAACTGAGACCTTTTTGGTTACAAAGAGACCAGATCACCATATTATTATGGGGAACAAGAATGTTTGCCCCAAGCAAAGGTCACCACCACCACTGGTTAAAGTCCACCAGGTTTATCCAGGAATTTCCAAAATGAAGATATTGGCAAGAGGTTACATTTTGTGGGCAGGACTGAAAGCAGACATAGCTGAGTTGGTCAGCTCAGCATACAAACCAGGACAAACATTGTCACCAGCAGCTCCCCTATGTTCAAGGGAATGGTCAGGTAAACACGGGACTTGGTTACATTTTGACTACACAGGTCCTTTAATGGGTTCAATGCTCTTAGTCACTGCGGACACCCACTCAAAGTGGCTGTGTGTACATGGAGTTAATTCATCAAACACAGGGATGATGATAGAAAACTGTGCAAATCTTTTGCAATACACAGACTTCTGGAAGTGTTGGTCACAAATAACAGGCCATCGCTTATCAGTGTGGAATTTGAGTATTTCCTGAAGTCAAATGGTATTCATTATATAAGGACAGTTCCATACTATCCATCATCCAATGGTTTGGTAGAAAGAGCAGTCTAAACTTTGAAGGCAAGTTTAGAGAAACAGCCTACAGCTGCACTAGATACAAAACTATCCCCGTTCCTATTTGATCATTGGACCACCCTTCACGCAACTATAGAGATAGCTCCAACACAGTTGCTAATGGGGGGAAGATCGCACCAGGTGAAATCTGATCTTCCTGTACCTAGGGGGAGGCCGAAATGGCATCAGGAATGCCAATGCTGGACACAAGACTTCGATAGTTGATCAACATGAAGTCAGATCCACTGACATGTAAGGTTTGCGTGGGTATAGCAGTCATGAACAAGCACGCGGACCATATGAATGCTGCAAACGATAATTTGAGCTACAAAAAAAAACTGGCCTACGTCCTTGGACTCCGAGGGGAGGGATGCAGTGATTGTACCAAGGCCAGACAGGTAGACTTTATAGAATATGAGTTCCCTGATTAGAGCTGTTACTCTGGTTCAGGCAAGGAGCCCTGGCTGACAGATATAAACAGGTGTGTCAGAGATTCTGTTTTACTCCGAGAGCTGGCTCTGAGGGAGCTGGATCAGTGTCAAAGAATCTCCATGTGTAAATAAAGGGTGACTTGGTGACGGGATACTTGGTGACACGTAGAGTTATTTCACATGATACTGATTTCTTGCCAACTGCTGCATAAAGGATAATGCATCTTTCATATAATAGTTACATTCTCTGAGTATCTCCTTGTATCTTCTGAGAGATCATAATATATTTTCAATTTGAATCAGAATATTTAACATTGTATGATTGTTGCTATTTTTGAATTTAATTTCCTCTTGTACCAGCCAATGCATCGAAATAAAATAAATTTGATGGTTGTGTTAAAGTAACACACAAAGACAACAAACAGTATAACATAAAAGAAACTAAGCACCTTGTTGTACGTACAATAGTTTTATCAGAAAATAACAAATAAAACGTAGGAAGAGTGCACAGGGAATTAGATACAACAAATCTAATCCTAGTCATACTACATTTTTCAGACACGGATTATAATATTAAAGGAGACCTGGGCCTCAAGAGATATTTCCCAGGAATTTTAATCCATTCCTTAAGAATTAGGATCAAATGGACCAAATGATTGGTATTGTCTTTTTCTTTTTAAAAAAACTGTTCTAAATTCCTGGAATTCTTAGGAATAAAAGGGTTAAAGTCTATGTGAGAACAGATTAATGTGTGTCTCCATTACAGTCTAATCACTGTGTGAGTGCCCTTTTCTTTTCAATAAGGTTTTAAATAGCTTGATATTTTGTTTGTAAGTTGCTGCTGTTACTTTCCTGAAAAAGAGAAAAACATAAAACCATAAAAATTTTAAATGTAATTTTGTTTGACTGATTGGCGATGATCCAAAGTTAAACTCTGGGAAGAAAATGAAACTTCAAAAACACTTAATGACAAAAAGAGAGACGGGTACAAACAGAAGCCATTCACGATAACTAAGGCTTTGTTGTATACTATTTCAAAGCAGTCTTACTAATGCCAGTGCTGGAACAAAGATGCCATTGCTTTGAAAAGATCAAAATGCCATTTACTTCTACTTCAGCTCATGCAATCTCAATAACTGTCTGGGATAAGTGAAAACAAGCAAAGGAAAAAGATATACGCCAGTAAATAGCACCATCAAGTACAGCAAGCATTATTCACAAAAGAGTGTATTGTTGCCTGTGGTTCATCTACACATTTTATCATAATCTGGGCAACATTCATTAAAACAGATAAGTCTGGAACTCTTAATATTTTCTTATTTATTAATGAATGACAAATTTGAAGAAATGTTTGAAAATAATTACTTTATTCTGCTACAGGGAAATGCTTCTCCATTTCTTGAACAGGGAAAGCAAAGTCAGTTCCTCAAAGTCAGAATAATAAAAGAAATCTGGAATTTGATCCAGTTTATGGCAGTCAGTTGGTCTCTTGAGAGTAGATCTACTGTGAAAATGACTGTGACGCCAAATAGCTAATTTTATAAAGCTGTGTTCTCAACTCAAAGACTTGCCAAGTGGGGCCACGTATCAGGAATTTTGGTTCATGCCCCAACAAATTTCCCCTCATTCATTTTATAGCTGGCTAAATCAAAAGGCAGCCAACAGGACACAATATAAGACCATAAGACATTGGAGCTGAAATTAGGGCAATCAGCCCATACACTGGCTTGGTGAGGAGAGAAGTGACAGTCAGGTTTTAATGAGAAAATTAGGGATTTTGAAGAACAAGTCGGCCGAGGTGGGAAAGGTGAGAATTTGGGTGGGCTTCTGAGGGGTGTACTTGGCATAGTTTGAGAGTTGGATGGACTTTTGCAAGAAGGGATGAAAGTCAAACAGGTCATTGACAAGGTGTGATCTGGGAGATGGAAGGCGAAATTGACTTTGTGGGGTGATGTGAATGTCTGGGGGATTGAGTATATGAATGCCTGCTGGTGGCAAGTGTGTAAATAGCTGAAGTGGGTGGGGAAAAGTGAGTGAGTGGGGATGTTGAGTAAGTGTCTAGGGGTGTGAGTGAGGGACTGGGTGAGATGAGTGAGTGAATGACTTGGGGAGTGGATAGATGAGTGATTCAGAGTGACGGGGAGGTTGGGGAAGTGAGTAACTGGGCAGGTGGGTGAGTGAGTTAGTGACTCGGGAACTGTCGGGGTGGATGGGTGATTGGGAGGTGTTGTTATGGCAGGTGAGGGAGATTAAGCCAAGCTCATGCTCGCTCTTCCCTCTCTCCTCCAATGTCCACCACTAACATCATTCTCCCCTAGCAAAAACATATCTAGAAAGTGGCCAGGAGAGGCAAATAAACCAGGGAGTTCCATTAGTGGGCGGCACAGTGGTTAGCACTGCTGCCTCACAGCGCCAGAGACCCAGGTTCAATCGCCACCTCAGGCGACTGACTGTGTGGAGTTTGCACATTCTCCCCATGTCTGCGTGGGTTTCCTCCGGGTGCTCCGGTTTCCTCCCACAGTCCAAAAATGTGCAGGTTAGGTGAATTGGCAATGCTAAATTGCCTGTAGTGTTAGGGGCAGGGGTAAATGTCGGTGAATGGGTCTGGGTGGGTTGCGCTTCGGCTGGTCGGTGTGGACTTGTTCGGCCGAAGGGTTTGTTTCCACACTGTAAGTAATCTAATCTATGAAGTCTGCCAAGGCCAGATCACAGTGATAGGCGAACCAAGATCAGACTTATTTAAAAATAAATCCATAGCTTCACCCTAGATGATACCCTCTTCCCTTGTGATCAAGACTTGGAATGCTATCTTTGCTCTACCTTCAGCTTTACTTCTTAACTGAAGGAGCAAAAAGTTTAATGGGTTAGCTCTGCTGCCTGGAAATTTCCAATGGCTACTTTTATTAACTACACAGTTAACTGATCAATTCGTTGTTTTGGCATTTTTTCTGAAAAATCATACGTATTCTTGAGGCAAAACACATTTGCTCACTAATCGCCCTGCCCTTGAATGAGAGAAAAAATTGAATGCGGTTCCTGTGCAAAAAGATCAATCAATTCTGTTTTACAGTTATGGTCGATGAAGTCCTGTATCAGAATTGAAAACTCATAAAATTTGTCTTCAAATCTTTTAAATTCAACTGAGCACAATGATTAGCAGAACTTTTCCTAGTCATGAGTGACATGAGCATTGGGAAAGAAATGTGGGAAAAATGGCAAGAATGAAAAAAAACTGATTGTCTTGAGATCAGACACATTAATAAATGGTAATTACATATTTACCTGTATTTTCAGCTCATTAATGCCACAACTCACCTCATTGTTTAAAATACAAAATCACTATATTATACTGTAGATGGAGGTCATTTGATTCAGTGCCTCTGTATGAGGACAAGCTGCAGCTTTACCCGAGATGAAGAGCGGCATGGTGGCTCAATGGTTAGCACGGCTGCCTCACAGCACTAGGCTCCCAGGTATGATTCCAGCCTCGGGTGACTGACTGTGTGGAGTTTGCACATTCTCCCTGTGGCTATGTGGGTCTCCTCCCACAGTCCAAAGTTGTGCAGGCCAGGTGAATTGGCCATGCTAAATTGCCCGTAGTGTTAGCTGCATTAGTCAGAGGGAAAAGGGTCTGGGTGGGTTACTCTTCGGAGGGTCCGTGTGGACTGGTTGGGCCGAAGGGTCTGTTTCCACACTGTAGGGAACCTAATCCACTGCCCAGCTCTCTCATCACCCTTTTACAATGCAATGATTTGTGCTCAATTCACACACTTATGTTCCAACATCCATCCAGATTGTTACATTGTTGTTTATTATATAATTTAATAATAAAATCGGTTAGCATTATTGCCTCACAGTGTTAGGTACTTGGGTTTCATTCCAGCCTTGGACAACTGTTTGTGTGGAGTTTGTACGTTCTCCCTCATCTGTGCGGGTTTCTACCGGGTGCTCCAGTTCCCTCCCACAGTCCTTCACACAGAGTGTGGTGAGATTGTGGAATTCACTAGTTGAGGCCAAAACATTGAATGTGTTGTTCCATGATATAGTTGTTAGGGCTAAAGGGATCAAAGAGAGTTGGGAGAAAGCATGAACAGAGTACTGAATTGGATGAGGAGAAAGTGAGGACTGCAGATGCTGGAGATCAGAGCTGAAAATGTGTTGCTGGATTGGATGATCAGCCATAGTCATTTTGAATGGTGGAGCAGACTTGAAAGGCTGAACAGTCTGCTTTCTATAGACGGATGGCACAGTGGTGAGCACTGCTGCCTCACAGCACCAGGGTCCCAGGTTTGATTCCAGCCTCGGGCGATTGTCTGTGTGGAGTTTGCACATTCTCCCCATGTCTGCATGGGTTTCCTCCGGGTGCTCCGGTTTCCTTCCACAATCCAAAGATGTGCAGGTCAGGTGAATTGACCATGCTAAATTGCCCATAGTGTTGGGTCCATTAGTCAGAGGGAAATGGGTCTGGGTGGGTTGCTCTTTGGAGGATTGGTATGGACTTGTTGGGCTGAAGGACCTGTTTCCACACTCTAGAGAATCTAATCAAAGATCTATGCAGTGTGATGGGAGGGGTAGTCAGAACAGCAATGGGCTCTCACCCTGGATCCTTCTGGCTTGTACAAAGTTAAATTTCAGCAACAAAGTCCATTCAAGATCTTAAGCAAACTCTGCAAGGAGTGCCTCCTGGTAACAGTCTGAACGTTGTTTAATTTGAATCTACATCCCATGTCCTACCCTCACTGCTTAAAGTTCTAATTGGGATTAACCTTTTCCAGTCCATTTACTATTTCATATAACCTTCATGTCTGTGATAACCCTGCAAGGCCCGTGGTTGCTCAGTGTGACAGCGCTTCTCAACTCCACTTTGATTTAGACTTTCCCACTCTCCCTGCATCATTAACACCCTAACTTTTGATAGCTCGTGCTGCCCATAATGGGCTATGCATGTAAACTTGTAATTGGCTAAGCAGGTGATTACTGATGGTGGTGGTTCAGTTAACAAAAATAAAGTCATGGTGATTTTTGGTGGTTGGAAAGCCATTTGGGTTGTGTGTGATAAAATTTCTGGATATAAATATTTTTTAAAAAGCAGACCCAGAGGGTTCGTCTGGCAATGTGGTGCTGTCCCTTTCTCTTGGTCAGAAGGTTCTGACTCAAGTCTCACTTGCCCCGGCTGTGTGTCATAACATATCTGAACAGTTTGATGCTTTACTAAAAAAGCAAACCCATGTGCTCTTGTGGTGCAGTGGGAGTGTCCCTTGCTCTGAGCAAGGAAGTCCAGGTTCAAGATGCACCTGCTCCTGAGGTGTGTAATAACATCTGAATTGAACTGAATTGAATTTATTGTCATGCATACCTAGGCACAGTGGAAAGCTTTGTCTTGCGAGCAATACAGGCAGATCACATAGTTTAGTAGCATAGATAAGTAAATAATAGGTAAACAGTGGCAAAAACCAAAACAAGGGTACAGGCGAATGCTAAGAGTTTGTGAGTCCATTCAGTATTCTAAAAACAGTAGGGTAGAAACGGTTTCGAAACTGATTCGTGCGTGTGTTCGGGCTTTTGTGCCTTCTTCTCCCTGATGGTAGAGGTTGTAGAGAACCATTGCCAGGGTGGGATGGATCTTTGAGAATGCTGGCGACCTTTCCTTGACAGTGGGCCTGGTAGATGGATTCTATAGATGGGAGGTTGGCTTTTGTGATTGTCCGGGCTGAGTTCACCAGTCTCTGTAACCGTCTCTGATCTTGAATGATACAGTTGTCATACCAGGTAATGATACATCCAGACAGAATGCTCTCAATGGTGCACCTATAGAAGTTGGCAAAGGTATTTGCAGTCATGCCAAATTTCCTCAGCTGCTTGAGGAAGAAGACACGTTGTTGCGCCTTTGTAACCAGTGTGTCCACATGAAGAGTCCAAGAAAGCCTGTTGTAGATGACCACTCCCAGGAGCTTCACACTTTCCAATCATTCCACCCCTGTACTGTTAATGTGTAGGGGGCATGAGTAACATCCCACCGAAAGTCAATAATGAGTTCCTTGGTTTTGCCAGCATTGAGAGCTAGGTTGTTCTCAGTGCACCATTTTTCCAGGTCTTCCACCTCAAGTCTGTAGACTGTTTCATCGCCATCTGAGATTCGACCGACTATGGTGGTGTCATCAACGAACTTGTAAATGGCATTAGTCTGGTATTTGGCGATGCAGTCATGGGTGAGTACAGTTGGGGGCTGAGTATGCACCCCGGGGGGGGGGGTTCCAGTGTTGAGTGTTAGTGATGATGAAATATTGGGTCTGCATTTTTAACTAACTGTTCGGGGAAATGGGACACACCTCTAGTGCAGGTAGGACTTGAATGCAGGCCTCCTGGCTTATAATGTAGGGACACTAATGCTGCACCACAAGACTGCCTGGGAAGTCTCTGAACGTCTCAGAATAGGGTAAAGTAAAAATATCTACTCTGAGGAATCAAGTTACCCAAACTCCAAGTTACTGTTCAGCATTAATAATTCATTTTCCAAATTTTAAAGTTCTTGCAGTGCAGTAGTAGTGATCTGACCTCTGGGCCAGGAGGCCTGGGTTCAAGTTTCACCTGCTCCAGAGGGATGTAATAACTAACATTAGCTGATCAGCAAATATCCACATAAAAAAAAGCAGACCCAGGGAGTCTTATGCTGCAGCATTAGTGTCCCTACGTTATAAGCCAGGAGGCCTGTGTTCAAGTACTACCTGCATTAGAGGTGAGTCACATCTCCCCAATCAGGGTAGTTAAAAATGCAGACCCAGTCCCCCTCCAACTCCGTTTTGATAAAGCCCATTCCCCCTCTCTTTTGATGGTTTGCATTGCCCATAATGGGCTTTGTACGTAAATATCTGAGTGGCTGCACAGGCATTTTTCTGGTGGCAGTCCATAGTTTAAAACAGGAAAAAAAATGTCACCATGATTTGGTGGTGGGAAAGCCATTCAATTGTGTGTAAGAACACTATTGGAGATATATAAAAAAAAGACACAGGTTGTGGGCAATTGGACCCCCATTTTAGTTATTTTATGGGGAGTCATAATCTTCCATGGTTACATTTGTGTCCGGGTGTCAGTGGAGATGGAGTGTCCATCGGTACTTTCAATATCTTTTGAGAGAGCTGGGCACTGCAGAGGATGCAATGCTTTATTTCCCCTTCTAACTCCAATTTGATTTAGCCTCTTCCACTCTCCCTATCCCCCTTTCACTGTGCATTGCCATAATGGGCTTTGCTTGTAAATTTCTAATTGGCTAAATGGTGATTAACTGGTGGCAGTTAATGGCTAAAAAAAAGTCACAGTGATTTGGTGGTGGGAAAGCCATTTGATTATGTGTGATAATGCCTCTGGATATAAAATAAAGAAAAAGCAAACCCAAATTGTGGGTGATTACATCCCTTTTCAGTTTTTGAAAAACCTTTTGTTGTATTTTTGGTTGCACTTCAGCCCTACACTCCCGATCTTTGGGGATCTGGTGTGGAGGGGTGTCATAACATTTCTGAATGGATTGATTTTTCAAAAAAAGTCAGATTCACTCCCCCTCCACCTCCATTTTGATTTAGCTCCCTCCCCGACTCCCTACCTTCCTTTCATTTTTTGATGGTTTGTATTCTTTGTAACAGGCTTTGCATGTAAATATTCAATAGGCCATACAAATGATTTACGTGCGGTTATTAGTTAAAAACAAAAAAAGGTCATGGTGCTTTAGTGATGGGAAAAAAAGTTCAGTTGTATGTGATAGCACTTCCAGATATTAAAAAAGAATAAAGCAGATCCAGGTTCAAGTTCCACCTGGCCCAAAGGTGTGTAATCGCAAATCTGAACAGTTGATTAGAAAATAAACACATTGATCACCGCCTGCAAGAACCCTTCACAGATGCGATCGAGAACAAAGACCCTGGAGTGAATATTCAGTATTCATTGAAGAGAAGTTCACTTACTTATTTTACGCCCCTCCTGACCAGATACTGAAGGCAACAGGAATGGGGCCTTTGGCAAAGTGCACAAGTGGCCCCATCATCTCAGAAGGGAGGGAGAAGCCTCAGATTCAGAGGGTCAGGGACATGATTACCCCTACAGTGCCCATGGGGAATGATTAACCTCTCTCCTTGTGGAGCTCATTGAGTGTGAGTTCCCTTCATTACAGGAAATGGCCTGCCTGGCTGGAACTCAGCCCCTGTCTAACTCTAGACCAGAAGGCTGTGTATTCAATTCACATCAGGGTCAAGAAGCTTTGCCTCATTTCAGTGTTTTAAGGGCACTTGTGGAACAGTGGTAGTATCCTTATGTTTAAGCTAGGAGGTCTGGGTTCAATTCCCACTTGCTCATAACATCTCTAAACAGGTGGATTAGAAAAACATGTTAAATTTGTTTAAATAAAAAAGACTCATGGTGTCCCTCAATGCTCTTGTTGCTTTTAGAGAGAGGTGAGCACCACAGGGGACAGTGCTTTATTTCCCTTCCAACTCCATTCTGATTTAGCCCCTTTCCACTATCCTTACATCCCCTCCTTGCCTTTGTTGGTTTGCATTGGCCATAATGGGTTTTGCTTGTAAATATTCAATTGGCTCCATTTATGTTTTATTGATGGTGGTCAGTAGGTTGAAAAAAACACAAAAACGTCAGGGTGATTTTGGTGGTGGGATAGTTGCTTAGTTATGTGTGGGAACACATCTGGGTAAGGAAAATAACAAAAAAAAAATAAAGCAGAACTGCAGTGTCAATACTCTCAATACCTTTACAGACATGGGCACTGCGGAGGATACAGTGTTTTATTCCTCCCCTCCGAACTCCATTTTGATTTAGCTCCTTTCATCTCTTTTCTCACTTTTGATGGTTTGCATTGCGTAATGGGCTTTGCTTGTGAATACTTATTTGGATAAGATGGATGATCATTAGTGAACCCTCCCACTTCTGATGTCACTTTGGAGGATACGTCAGTTGTGATGATTGTGATTTTTATGTATTTTAATGTAATTAATTTTAGAATTTGGAATATGAATTAATGGATTGTGGGGTTTTAGTTTGTTTGTACGAAAGGGTTTAATGATTAGCTTGTTAGTATTTGTCAAGCTACGATTTTTCTTAAACCATGAAAAGAGACAGAGAGATACAGTTCATGGCTTGATGATGAGAATTTGTATTGTGAGAGCTTTATTTGTAGTGAGATTAAACATTGAAGAGCATGACTTTGCTTTCAGTTACAAGAATCACAAATTGATTTTTATTTTACTGAGGGGAAAAACCTCATAGCGTGGAAAGATTTTTTCTTTCAGTTCGCAGAATGTTGAAGTTAGATGTGTTTCTCTTAGACAAAGAAGATAGTTCAAAAACTTTAGGGAATAGGTTACCTCACTGTAAAGGTTTTAGTTCAAAGCTTAAGACCAAATGTGTTTGGGTAGAACCTTGAAGGGTTATTTAAAGCTGAAAACAATCTAAGCTTAGTTGTGGGAATTCAAAGAAACAGTTGAGTCAAACCTATAGATGTGAGAAAAAGGGTATTTTGTTTGGTGTTTCATACCATTGAGTGATGATGCTGGGATAGTTAGGATTATATTTTAACCAGGCATTTCTAGGTCTTTCAAATTATGTTATATGGAAATTGCTTGATATATTCTATTTTATCTTCACTTCTTTTGCATGATAAATTTGTTTTGTTAAAGTCAACTCTGCAGGATTGCATGCTTGTGTTTCAATGAAAGACCACCTTGTTAAATATGAACAAAACAACGTAAGGTTTATCAAGTTGGGTTTCGGCCTGGGATCTGACTTGTCCAATGATAACATTGACTGATCATAACACATTGAGAAAGCAACAAAGATGGTTAGGCACAAGACACCATCTTGAGGAAAACATTCATCTGCTGTGAAGATCTGAGTCTGAGGTGACTGGACTCCAAACCAATAGCATTGTGTTAAGTATGAATCCAAACAGTCGATAATCTAATGCCTAGACTTAAATTTTTAGGGTTCCATGCCAGCAGAATGAACAAGACTACAGTCAAGGTGAGTACTGATACCTATGGGGAAAGGACAGTGATCCACATCAATGGCTGGAAATCCATAAATGCTGGAAAAGCCAAGGTTTGTCAAATTTAATGGCAGGACATCACTAGAATATTTTGCTGTTACTCGGCTTCCTGCCTGGCAGCCAACAACATGTGAGGCAGGCTGCCAGACACAGTCGGAGGCTTCTTGGGTCAGTTTTCAGCAATCAGAGTAGACCATGAATTGTTAGTGCAGCTCAAGCATGACATCGACAAAGGAAAAATAGAGCCTTTGGAAACCCAGTTCACAATTGTTAAATTAAAATGGCTCGTAAAATAAGAGGCATGGAGCCTAATTCAAATATTATAATTATTGACTAGCATCTCCAGAGAATGCAGTTCAGTCAACTCCAAATACATCATGGTTAATTCAGAAATAGATCTGTTCATTGCAGAATTTCTCACTTTCACCAATTTAATCCGCCTGCGCTCTCCTTCCTGTTGTGAGTTCAGTGGTGGCAGATTATTAAAATTATTAGTATTTTATGTTAGCCCCCTCAATAAAACAATAACATTGTTAGCAGTGTATTACACTCACAAATTAAGAGCTGGAGAAAAAAAGAATTAATGTTTCACTCACTAAACTATGTCTATTAATTATATTCAGGAATAAAGATGCATTGAAGCTAATTTTATGTTGTAACCATCTTTTCTCCGAAATAGCTTTCCATTCTGTTAATGCAATAAAAATCTGTTAAATGGCAAATTGATTTCTCAGGACATTTTATACACAATCAGCCTTCACTCAAAAGAAGTCGATGTGAAATACAAAATGTAATTGATTTGGAAAAGTGCCACTTTTCATTAGCAATAACATGCCAATTTAACACTGCTTGTCAGGCTCATAGTGGCATTACCACTGACCACAGTTCACAGATGAAGAATTAACTGCTTTGTACCAGCAATAGAAGAAAAATAGGCACAAACTGACTACAATTGTATGACAAACACACATTGTACCTGAAACATTGATTAGCAACAACTAATTGTGGGTTTCCATCTGCAACCCCTACCGACTGAATTGCTGTACAGTTTTGGAGAAGCATTGTGAAGAGAAAAGGAGTTCTGCTTGTCCATATTTTCTCTCCAGACTGTAAACCAAGAATGTTCAACTCAACCTTCTGTGCCCAACAGGAATGAGGGCAGGGGGCAAGGGGGGTGCAATCAATGAGTTACACTGATAATTAAATTTGTGTTAAAATATTTATTGCTGCCAATGTGACACCCTTATTCAAAAGGGAAGGAGACAAAAATCAAGTAACTATACACCAGTTAACTTAGTATCTGTTACCAGGAAATGTTAGAGTCTACTTCACAGGATGTAAGAACAGAGTACTTAGAAAAACACAAAATAATCAAGCAGAGCCAACATGGCTTCATGAAAGGGAAATGTCCAACAAATTTATTAGAATTCTTTGCGAAGGTAACTGCAGAATAGATAAAGAGGAAATATATCTCATATATTTGGATGTGTTATTTGTTAAGGTACCACATGTAAAGCAACTTAATAAGAGGTTACTTTTTGGGGTTGTATATTAGCATGGATAGAACATTGGGGTAAGACAGCATTTTCAGGATGACAATCTGTAATGCCACAAGGATCAGTGCTGAGACCACAAATTATTTACAACATATGTTAATAACTTACATGAAAGAATTGAATGTCTTATTGTTGAGTTTGAGGATTGCATAAAAGTAGGTAGGATATCAACTGGTGAGGATGAAATAAAGAGTCTGGAATACAATATGGGAAATGTGAGGTTATATACTTTGCCAGGAAGAATAAGGCAGTTGAATATTATTTAAATGGAGATTGACTACACAAAGCTGCAGTACAGAGGGATCTAAGAGTCCTTCACATAAATCACGAAAAGCTGGCATACATTTTCATCCAGTAATATGGAAGCCAAATGGAATGTTGGCATTTATTTCAAAGGGAATGGTGTATAAAAATAGGGAATTCTTGCTAAAACTAAGGCACATGTCAGACCACACCCATTTAATGAAAGATATACTAGCATTGGAGGCTTATCCTAGTTATAGAGGGGTTGTCTAATGAGGAGAAGTTGAGTAGATTGGTGGGGGGCAAACATGATTGAAACAGTATGGCAACCTGATTTTTAGAAGTCTTGACAGGATAGCTATGGAAAGGATGTTTCCTCTTATGTGAAGGTCTAAGACCAGAGGGCAAAAAGCTCAGAATAAGGAGTCACATATTTAAGACAAAGATGACGAGAAATTTCTTCACTAATGGTGGTGAATCTATGGAATTCTTTCCCGCAATGGGCTCTAGCGACTGGTTGTTAAGTGGAATAAAAGCTGAGATAGAACGATTTATAATCAGCAAGGGAATCAAAGGTTATGGGGAAAAGGCAAGCAAGTAGATTTAAGGATTATCAGATCAACCATGGACTGGATTCAATGGACTGAATACGTCTACTTCTGCTCCTATATATTATGGTCTTATGTTACATTCTTGGGGCACTTTAACCCTCCTCATCTGAACCCCACAATTTTCTCTGTGTTTCAAGGTTTTCCAGATGTAAGCAGAGTTCCACTACATATTAAACTGGAAACCCCAACCATTGCTGAATTTGCCAGCAAAAACTAGAAGGATCAACCCCTCACAGCCACTGAAGCAGTATTTAAAGGGGCACTCCCTGCAACCAACTAGTTTGGAAGATGGGTGTTCATGTGTAGTGTTCAGATTGCCAGGAGAGATTCCAAATCACTTCATCACTTCTTGTTTTTCCTTTGTTACCCTCAGTAAGCTGTATCTACTTATCATGGGTGCTATTATTGTCAAAATAATTTGGATGATGCAATATTTGGAGAAACAGGTTCAGCACCATCACCCCAGGAACCAGCAGCAGAAGGAGTTGTCTATTAGAAGACAGGCAAACTGCTTTATAGGAGGCTACACTCAATAAATAGGGTTCAGAAACCTACATTGATATCTACCTGACAATGTGGAAAATTGCCAAACTGTCTTGGAACCATATCATCATTTGTTCACTGTTACTGGGTCAAAGTCCTGGAAATCACATCCTAGTAGTACTCTGGTTGTATCTGAACAAGACTGAATACGATGGTTTAAGAAGGTGGCTCAGTACTACCTTCTGAAGAGCAAGTAGGGATGGACAATAAATACTGGCCTTGCCATCAATATCCATGTCCTATGATAAAATAAACTAATTTAAATGTTGTGGTGAAATGGAAATCAACAATTTTTGAGAAAAAAACCTCTGCTTTTTGGCATATGTGATAAAGCTCCTTCACCGTTTCTGTGTCGAAGTCCTCGAACTCCCTTCCTCACAGCTCTGTAGATGTACCTATACTACATGGTTTGCAGTGGTTTAAAAAAACAGCTCACCACCACCTTTTCCAGGGCAGTGAGGGATGGGCAATAAATGCTGGTGCAGCTGGTGTTGTCCACATCCACTGAAAGCACAAAAAATGTTTTGGTGAAACTGAAAAACAACAGCTTTTTCCAAAACTGTTTGGAGGTGCATCATAAAGCTCTGAGATAGAAACTCCAAGGCATACTGACTAACAATTTTTGTTGATATTTAATTATTTAAGACTTTTCAAATGGCTCAAGTTCAAAAGGTTTTAAACAAATAATAATGGTTACCTTTTGATGGTTTAAATATTTTCACAATTAATTAGCTAAACATGAAAGAAGACAACTAGATTGCAGCCAATAATTTGAAAGGAAGTTTTTATAATCATTTTATGGCTGATGTCATTATCAACAAACAAGCAGAGACTGTAATTTTACTGAAAGAACAGTCAGAAATAGAGTTTGAAATATAGCCACTGAACACAGCCATTTGCTCTCTCCTAGTTTATCCAAGGAATCTGTTCAAAACAGCAGCGGGTTTGACACAGAATCAGGTGTGATGTCCTTCTCATCTCACTGACCCAATCGTGATTTATTTTTCCCAGTAAACCAGCACTTACATAGCTTGCCTGCTGAATACATGCCAATGGTATGTGGAGGAAGGTCGATCTGGATTTAAGCTGGATCCCATTACTACTCTTTCTTGCAGCAACTCAACTAATTTTTGCACTGTCACTTGCTGGAAGTGCAAATCAAGGGAAAGGAACATGGGAGATTTAGTGAATTTGTAAGGATGCTTTGGGGTTTATATTAACCGCCCATCTTCTTAATCAATCATGTCTAAGGATTGAAAAGGTAAAAAAAAGCAATGAAATTGTGAGTTTGCTAGCTCTTTTCTACACTGACCAAGGTTCAAATCCTATATTTCTTGACATAGTCCTTAACAATCCAAGTGTTTTGCAGGGATTATTCAATTGTACTTCCTAACATTGACAGCAGACTTTTGAAGCAAGAACTCTCACTTCATTTGCTGCAGAAATAGAAGTTAATCAGAAAAAAAAAACACACCAAGACAAAAACAAACTTCAGCCAATGGTCAGAACAAACAAAGTGATATTAGTGCTTTTAGTTGTTCTGCTGAAGAAGAATAAAAATGTAGCTGTAAAACTATGAATGTAAAGCAGCCAAATGGAACAGCATGGCACAGCTGCAAAAGAAAACCAAAAGGATTGAGTCTGAGAATAGTGTTACGAAGAATCTGGAAAAGTATGCCTTTTGGTGGACGTTAAAGCCATGGAACGTGGTGGTAGTAACACTGCTGTTATATCGGACTTTAGGCTTGAGTGAATAAAGAAACTGATATATCACCTGGAAAGAACAGTGTTGTGGAAATTTGTGCTGAGAGCAATGCCACACATGCTGAGGGACCACCTGAGAAATTCACAACACTCATTTTTGTACTGGCAATTTAAAGTGTGATTTATTGTTTGTATAGCTTACAATTTGTCATTATTTATGTTTTATTTATTTTGATTTTGATTTGACTGCCACAATGGAAGTTTTAAAAGTGAAATGTTCTTCGTTTTCCTCCTTTGGAACCATTAAAGTAGTTTGGTTCTTTTATATTTATTGAATTATGGGAATTTGTGAATTAGAGTCAAATCAGGTAGAGAAAGAGAAATGAACAGAAGAAGAGTACATTTTTTTCAAGAAACAGAGAGAGAAAATTGGGTCAGGGAGATTAATGATCAGTACATGAATAATTATTATGCCATGATTTTTAAATCATCAGACCTAACTTACTGCAGTAAGTTTATTAGGTGACAACGACCAAACATAAAGAAGTTAAAAACTATTCGATGTTTCACATGAAGATTTTCCTGACTCAATGCTGCCGGCATTTTTTCCACAATCTTCTGAACTTCTGCCAAATAAATATGCATAGAATTCCCCAAGCTAAGTGACATTGGAACAGAGTTGAATGAGGGTCCTGACATGGATCAGCCATCATCTGACCTGTTTGTGAAATCTGGAAGGTGAGACATCTGGGCCATCATGAGTATAAAAGAAAAGTATTTTCAATTCTAAGAATATTTCAGTAGATGGCGATATTGTGTAATTAATGCAAAGTCTAATTGCGGCATGAACCAAACTGTAAAATATTTGTGATAGTACAACTAACTTAAAAACAAACATGTCAGTCATCATTATAGTCTTCATTTAACTGAGAAGTTTTGATATTCAAAATATAAATAATTAAAAAGCAGGAATTATTTAAAAAAAAAATTAATCTCTATCCATTTTGTTAAAATAATCCTCAGCAAAACATAAAGTTAAAACTGTTCTGGTATGGTGCCACAGTTACCTTGGCTTCTGAGCAATACTGGACACGTGCTTAAGTGACATGACCTCCTTCACACTAATGCACTAAGATACATTGCCCACAATGTGGCATGATATGCTGATTGTAGCACATGCAGTACTAGCTATCAGTAAAGGGCAACAAAATGGTTCCTGGATAATTGGTCATTCAAGTTGCAACCTGACTGCATTTCGTGAACTACCTTCAGGTTGCATGGTTCAACTTCACTTAATCATGTCAGGGAGTGGCCCGTCGGAAAGGAAATGGGGACTTTATATACTGTCGTGGGAATGAAACTACTAACATTTTAAAAAACACATAATGTTGAAGTCGTACAAGGCCTCACACTTCAGTTGTCGGTCTGTGCAGTTAAGTATATCCTATTGTATGAAAATCATAAAACTAATGGAAAATCCCAGGAGTTAAGTTTAATTCCTTTTTGGGATAGAGTATTTGTAGTTGTTTGAAATTGATAACAATTAAGGGGTGGAAACTGAGTTAGCAAGTGGGAAGGAAAGTATTTTGTGGAGGTTTCTTCCTAAATCAGAGCATCAAATCAAAATTAATATGGATATTTAACTCCAAAGTGTTTTACAATCAAATGGCGTTTGTTTTAATTTGTGCACAGGGTGTGGACATTGCTTGTTTGGCCAGCGCTATTGCACATGTGTAATTTCCCCTGAAAAGATGGCGTGAACCAGTTTCTTGAACTACTATTGATCTTGGGGAGTAGGTATACCTACAGTGCTGTTAGGGAGGGAGTTCCAGGATTCTTTCCCCAATGACAGCGAAGTAGAGGTCCTATAGTTCCAAATGCGGTTGTTGTGTAACTTCAAGGGGAGTTTGCTGGTGATGTTGTTCCCAAGCATCTGCTGTTCTTGTCCTTCTACCTGGTGCAGATCATGGGTTTGGAAGGTGCTGTTGAGATAACATGGGTGAATTGCTGCAATGCTTCTTGTAGATGGTACACACTTGAAAATGTGTGTTGGTGATGAAGGAACTGAAAGGTACTGGACAGGGTGCCAGTCAAGTGGAGTGCTTTGTCCTGGAAGGGTTGAACCTTGCATGTTATTAGGCTGAACTCTTCCACATAAATGGAGCCATGATGTGGAGGAGCTGGTGTTGGATTGGATGGACAAAGTTAAAAATCACACAACACCAGGTTATAGTCCAACAAATTTATTTGGAAGCACTAGCTTTCGGAGCGTTGCTCCTTCATCAGGTAGTTGTTTTGATGAAGGAGCAGCACTCCGAAAGCTAGTCTTCCAAATAAACCTGTTGGACTATAACCTAGTGTTGTGTGATTTTTAACTTAGACAAATAGAGAGTATTTCATCATACTCCTGACATATGCCTTGTAGGTTGTGAACAGGCTTTGGGGAGACAGGTGTTGAGCTACTCGCTGTGAACTCTTAGCCTCTGATCTGCTCCACCAGCCACAAAATTTATATGGCTGGTCCTGTTGAAGTTTTGTTCAATGGGAAACCCTATTGCTCCCAAGGATATTGATAGTGGGGGATTCAGTGGTGGTAAGTAATGCCATTGAATATCAATGGGAGATGGTCAGATTCTCTCTTATTGGAGAAGACCATTGTTAGTTCTTTGTTACTTGCCACTTATCAGCCTGAATCTGAATGATGTCCAGTTCTTGCTACATACGTACATGAATTGCTTCAGTATCTGAAGACTTGCAAAGAAGTTGATTATGGGACAAATGTAGGCTAATTAAGGAGCATCTGCACGGATTTCTTAAGACAGAATCATAGTTAACCAATGAGTTGGAATTTTGTTCATGAGCTAATGTGGTGGTTTGATGAGGGCAAACTGCTGAAGACATAGGTCAATAATTAAGTAACTGTAGTAGCCTTTATTTTTCCTGTCTGTGCCAGACACTCTTCATTTTTAGACCATTTACTTGTGTTTGTGTGTGTTTGATGTCATGTTTTATTACATTTTCTTGGACTTAATAGGTAATAAATTCTTCTTTTTACCCATGTAAACCTTGTAATTGGCTCCTTTATTTTAATCAAGTTGACTACATCTTTAATTGATAATGTGATGCAATGTGTGCTAAACAAAAGAAAAAAGAAGTTGTTGTGTTTGTCTGAGAGAGGACTAAAGAGAAGGGAGCCGAATTATCCCGCCTTACCTAATTGCAACGGTGTATAGGCATCAATTTCAAAATTTGCAAATGACACAAAATATGGAGTCATTGTAAACTGTGAACAGGATAATGTAGAACTTCAAAACGACAAAGAGAAATCGTTGGAATGTGTGGATAGGTGACAGATCAACATGGAAGAGTGAAAGGTGATACATTTTGGTAGGAAGAACATGGACAGACACTATAAATCTAAAGGGGTGCAGAAACAGTGGGACTTGAGTATATATGTCAGTAAAGGTAATAAGACAGGTTGAGAGAGCAGTTAAAAGCATACAGATGTTTTGAGGAAGGGTCTCTTGACCCAAAATGTTAACTGTGATTTCTCTCCACAGATGCGGCCAGATCTACTGAGCTTTTTCAGCAATTCTATTTTGTCCCTGATTTACAGCATCCACAGTTTTTTTCGGTTTTTATTCAGTAAGGAAGTTATGTTGGACTTGTATAGAAGGATACTAGTTCAGCTTCAGTTGTATCATTGTCTTCAGTTTTGGACACTGCACTTCAGGAAGGATGTGATAGCATTGTACATAGTGCAGAAGAGGCTTATGAGAATGCCCCAAAGATTGAGGAATTTTAGTTATGAAGATAGACTGGAGGTTGGGAGTGTTCTTCGTGTAGTGGAGAAGGCTGAGAAGAGATCTGATTCAAGTATGCAAACTCATGAGTGATCTGATAAGTGTTAATAGGGAGAAAATGTTTCTACTTATGAAGGAATTGAGAAAGAGAGGGCAGATCTAAAGTATGATTAGAGAATTATTGAACCCCTACAGTGTGGTAACTGGTCATTTGGCCCATTGAGTCAATACCGACCCTCTCATGAGCATCCCACACAAACCAAACCCACCACCCCATCCCTAAAAACCTGAATTTCCCATGGCTAACCCAAATAAATTACACATCTCTGAACACTACAGGGTAATTTAGCATGGGCCAATTCATGTAATCTGCATAACTTTAGACTGTGGGAGTAAACTGGAGCATCCGGAGGAAATCCACACAGAGACAGAGAGAACATGGCTTGAATTGGACCTGGGTTCCTGGCGCTGTGAGGCAGTGTGCTAACCACTGAGCCACTATGCAGTTAATATAAGAAGCAAAAGTGATGTAAGGTTTCTTTTTCATTCACTGAGTGGTTAGGATCTGGAATATACTGTCTTGAGAACGTGATAGAGGCAGGTTCGAGTAAGGTAGTCAAAGGGCAAATTGATTGTCATTGAAATGGAACAACATACAGGGCTACTGGAAGAAGGCAGGAGAATAATACTAGGTGAAAAATTCATTTCGAGAGCAGGTGCACACATGATGTTCCAAATGGCTTCATACTGTGATGCAATAATCCCGTGAGTCCGTGAACAATGTGTAATAATCAGTAACTCTCCCCACTTCTGACTTTATAATGGAGGGAGGTGAAAATGGTTGGGCCTTAGGATTCTACCCTAAAAACCTCTTGCAGTGATGTATGATGGAGATGATTGACATTCTACAATCCCAACTATCTTACTTCATGACTCTGGCATGAAGTCTAACCATTGAAAAACTTTCTCCCTCATTCTCATTGACTCTAGTTTTGTTAGGGCTCCTTGAAGTCATACTAAGTTATTTGGTGCTTTGATATCAAGGGCAGTGTTCAAATGCAATAAGACCTGGACACTATCCAGGCTGACAAGTGGCAAGTAGTTTTCAAGTCACACAAATGCCAGGCAATGCGCATCACTGAATCCCCAATTATCAACATCCTATGGGTTACTATTGACCAGAAACTCATAAATACAGAGTTCCATGAGCAGGTCAGAGACTAGGAATACGTGGCATGTAATTCACTTCTTGACTCCCCAAACCCTGAAAATCATCTACAAAGCACAATTCAGGAGTGGATGGAATACTCCTCAAATGCCTGGTTGAGTACAGCTCCAACAATACTCAAAAAAAATTTGACACTATCCAAAACAAAGTAGCTCACTTGATTGACAGCACAACCACAAGCATCCACTCCCCCCTCCAACGATCTTAATTTGCAGCACTGTGTGCAATCTTTGGGACGGCATGGTGGCTCAGTGGTTAGCACTGCTGCCTTACAGCGCCAGGGACCCGTGTTCAATTCCCACCTCGGGCAACTGTCTGTGTGGAGTTTGCACATTCTCCCCGTGTCTGTGTGGGTTTCCTCTGGGTGCTCCGGTTCCTTTCCACATTCCAAAGATGTGCAGGTTAGGTGAACTGGCCATGCTAAATTGCCCGTAGTACTAGGTGCATTAGTCAGGGGTAAACGTAGCAGAATGGGACTGGGTGGGTTGCTCTTCAGAGGGTCGGTGTGGACTTGTTGGGCCGAAGGGCCTCTTTCCACACTATAGGGAATCTAATCTAATCAGTCACTTTTATCTTATCTCTAGAATTCAGCTCTTGTGTCCACGTTTGAATTATGGCTGAAATAAGGTCAGGAGTTGAGTGGCCCTGGTGGAACCCAAACTGAGAATCAGTGAGCAGGGTTTGCTAAGCAAGCACTTATTGATAACACTAAAAGTGACAACCTCCATAATTTAACAGGTGGTAATTGGCTGGATTGGATTTGTTCTGCTTTTTGTATACATCAGTACTTGGACATTTTTTCATATTGTTGGGTACATACCAATGTTGTAGCTGTACTGGAACAGCTTGGTAGGGGCCCTGCAAGTTCTGGTGGACAAGTCTTTAGTTATGGAAATGTTGTTATGGCCCAGAGTCTTTGCAGGATCCAGTGCCTCTGACTGTTTCTTGTCATTATGTGAAGTGAATCAAATTGGCTGAACACTGGCATCTCTGATGCTGGGAACTTCTGGAGGAGACTAAGATGGATCATCCACTCAGTCCTTCTGGGTGAAGACTGGGACTTTTTCCCTAGCAGGAGGTTGAGGGGTGACCTTATAGGTTTATAAAATCACGAAGAGCAAAATCATGAAGGTGAATGACAAGTGTATTTTCACTAGGGTGGGGGAGTTCAGAAATAGGGAGCAGAAAGATTTAAAAAGGACATGAGGGGAAATTTTACACAGAGAGTGGTTGATGTGAAGAATGAACTGCCAGAGGAAGTGGTTGATGCAGGTACAGTTATAATGTTTCAAAAGACATTTGGATAAATACATGAATAGGAAAGGCTGGAAGGGATATTGGCCAAGTGCAGGCAGGTGGTACTAGCTTAGTTTGGGAACATGGTTGGTGTGGACCGGTTTGACCTAAGGGTCTGTTTCCATGCTGTCTCTATGACTCTGTGACTGACGCAAATGGTTCAGCCTTATCTGATAGTAATGGTAGAGTGCTAAAAATGCTGAATCATTAGGGTACAGACTCTGGTCAAATGCAATCCCACTGCTGCTGCTGGCTCAAAGTTTATGGTTGTGTTTAATACTGAAACTGGTACCTGAAACTGGTGAAGTTCCATTCTTGACATTTGTCTGATAGACATATAGAAGGTAAACAGAACCATGTGTTTGTTTTATAGTACTGTCACTGCACTGAAGATTCAGCCTCAATCACAGAACCAGAGGATACCAATTTAAATACATTAGCAAAAGAATCAAATGCGATATGAAGAGAAAGCTTTTGATGTAGCAAATGTTTCTGATCTGGGATGCATTGTCTGAAAGGCTGGTGGAGGCAGATTCAAAAGTGGCATTAGATAAGCACTTGAAAAAAAAATGCAGAGCTACATGGAAAGGCAATGTGAGTGGACTGATCTAAATTGTTCTTCCAGACAGCCTGAAACAGTCGGTGTGTTAAATGATCTTATTCTGTGCTAAAACCATTCTATTATTCTTTCGCCACATCAATCACGTAATTTCTTTCTGAATTGAATTTCAGCAACTTAACCTAAAAATTGTACAGCTCTGGCCCTACATTTACGAGAAATTAACATTCAAAGTATTCAGCAATTTGAGTTGAAACACTGAGAATTTCCAATCCTATGCATTTTGTGTTTAATTCAACTTCCTTGGTTAATAACAAATAGAACAGGTGGGTGACAAAGCAGTACACTGTTCAAAAGTTTATCTCGAGCATTCTGAAGGGCATTAAAATGTTGTGGTTCTGTTCGCCGAGCTGGAAGTTTTTGTTGCAAACGTTTCGTCCCCTGGCTAGGCGACATCATCAGTGCTTGGGAGCCTCCTGCGAAGCGCTTCTTTGATGTTTCCTCCGGTGCTTTTCTTCTTCTCTCGTGAATCGGATTCCTGTGAGTGTGGCGAAGAAAAGGATAGCCAACTCCCATTCCTAGACGTGATGGTACAGAGAACACCAGACGGAGAATTCACTACAAGAGTATACAGGAAAGCCACACACACAGACCAAGTCCTAAACTATGAAAGTAACCACCCCAACACACACAAACGAAGCTGCATCAGGAACACTCAAAAGGGCCACAACACACTGCAGTACACCAGAACTGCAAAAAGAAGAAGAACACCTATACAAGGTATTCGCCAAAAACGGATACCCACGCAACTTCATCAGCAGATGCCTAAGAGAAAGACCACGAAACGAGGACATACCACAACCAAAAGGACTAGCCACACTACCATACAACAGGAGCATCTCGGAACTGACTGCCAGACTACTGAGACCCCTAGGACTCATAACGGCACACAAACCAACAGCCACGCTCAGACAACAACTCACCAGAACGAAGGACCCGATACCCAACATGAGCAAAACTAATGTAGTGTACAAAATACCATGCAAGGACTGCACAAAACACTATATAGGACAAACAGGAAGACAGCTAACAATCCGCATACATGAACATCAACTAGCCATGAAACGACACTACCAGCTATCCTTAGTAGCCACACACGCAGACAACAAGCAACATGAATTCGACTGGGACAACACTACTACCATAGGGCAAGCCAGACACAGAACAGCCAGGGAATTCCTACAGGCATGGCATTCATCCACAAACTCCATCAACAAACACATCGACCTGGACCCAATATACCAACCACTACAGCGGACAGCTGAAACTGACAACCGGAAGCGGCAAGGACAGACCACTATAAACACCGGAGGAAACATCAAAAAAGCGCTTCGCAGGAGGCTCCCAAGCACTGATGATGTCGCCTAGCCAGGGGACGAAACGTTTGCAACAAAAACTTCCAGTTCGGCGAACAGAACCACAACAACGAGCACCCGAGCTACAAATCTTCGCACAAACTTTGGGCATTAAAATGTTTGATCATAAGGCATTATGCAGATAACCTGTAAGTTAAATATGTTCCAAACAATAATAACAAATTTAAATTTGTATAACTGACAAATAATCCATGGATAGAGCACTGAATTTAACTCTATTAAGATGCTACATGACACCATGGCACAAAAATTACTGAAGAAAATAATGGTGTGCTATTAATATAAAAAATTGGCCAATAATTTGTGGAAATAAAGAAATACCTAGGGCTCAATCTTCCGTTTTTTTCACGAATTGTCATTTGCATTAGATTTTTTTGAGAGGATGTTTTTGCATGAGGCCTAACAGAATCTCTCAGTGTATCTTCCCACACTTGTCAAATAAATTATCAGAAATTAAATGTAGCTGCAGTTTGCAAAGACATGCATCATGTATTTATTATTTCCATGTCCTAGCGTCGAGCAGATGCGTCTTCCATGTTTTTGCACATCAAACTGACACTGACTCCGTTCACCCTGGCATTATCCCAGCCATTTTCCTGTTGCAGTTAGCATTTCGAAAACAACAAATGATGCAGGGAATGCCTACAGAACTGACCATTTTCCACTCCCTGGACTGCAGTCGGACATATTCCCTGACAGTAACTGGCCCAACCAGACAAGTGATTGTATTCAAACCCTTGGACTGTGAATGTGATTGATGGTACTGGAATGCCCAGACTGACGGTTGCCTATCCTTGACTGGCCCCCATCCGCTGTTCCCTGTGACCATTTTGTTGAAAAAACATGGTGTGTGTTTGTCACTCAGGCAACCAGCACATGCTGTAGGTGTTAGCTTGATGTCTCAGTGGTATATTGCAAGATTCCTCCTCCCTTCGGATAGATCCCAACTAACAAGAAATCTGCTAGTGTCTGCTTAAAAGAGTACTTCAACCTCTGAATATAACAGTGTGACAGCCTTTAGGCTCTGGCTGAAGGACAAATGAGCTAGCAGACATGGCATGCTATGCCATGACAAAGCATGGATGCTGTTAGCATGCAGGTGGGCAATAAAAGAGCCAAAGAACCACCAAAGGTGCAACTTGGCCCAACTTGTAAACTGGATTCCTGTTGCTACCCACAAAGTGTCCTTGCAGCAGCCTTTCGGTGCTTGTTGCTGGTCAATTCAAATTGCTGATGTACCCTGCAGTGCAGGTCTGTGCTTCCGAAACATCGGTGAGGTGCCATGAGGATTCTGAGGGTTTGGTAAATATTGCATGATTATGCACAAATGGTGCCGTGTCCACGGTATTCAGTCCCCTATATGATTTCATCTCTAGTAACTTGCAAATCATCATAAGTTTCTACATAATTTGCACTGTTTTGATGTTGGTTTTGTGAAATTTTTATCTTATATTTATCCTCCAATAAGTTACATGATAGTCAACATGGCTTTGTGCATGGGAAATCATGTCTCATGAACTTGATTGAGTTTTTTGAAAAAGTAACAAAGAGGATTGATGAGGGCACAGCAGTGGACGTGATCTATATGGATTTCAGCAAGGGGTTCAACAAGGTTCCCCATGGGACACTGGTTAGCATGGTTAGATCTCATGGAATGCAGGGAGAACTAGCCATTTGGACACAGAACTGACTCAATGGTAGAAGACAGAGGGTGGTGGTGTAGGGTTGTTTTCAGATTGGAGGCCTGTGTCTAGTGGAGTGCCACAAAGATCGGTGCTGGGTCCACTGCTTTTTGTCATTTATATAAATGATTTAGATATGAACACTGGAGGTGTAATGGACAGCGAAGAAGGTTACCTCAGAGTACAACACACTCTTGATCAGATGGGCGAATGGGCTGAGAAGTGGCAGATGGAGTTTCATTTAGATAAATTCAAGGTGCTGCGTTTTGGGAAAGCAAATCTTAGCAGGTTAATGGTAAAGTCCTAGGGAGTGTTGCTGAACAAAGAGAGCTTGAAGTGCAGGTTCATAACTCCTTGAAAGTGGAGTCACAAGTAGATAGGATAGTGAAGAAGGCATTTGGTATGCTTTCCTTTATTGGTCAGAATATTGAGTATAGGAGTTGGGAGGTCATGTTACGGCTGTACAGGACATTGGTTAGGCCACTTTTGGAATATTGCGTGCAATTCTGGTCTCCTTCCTATCGGAAGGATGTTGTGAAACAGCAGAGAGCGGTGCAAGCTGGGCGGAAGTGAAGTTGGAGCGCAGAGCTGGTCGGGAAGATAAGTGATTGATATTTAAGAACTTACCTCGACGCCAATGGTCCTTTCACAGCAGAGAGCGGCGCGAGCTGGGCGGAAGTGAAGTTGGAGAGCAGTGCTGGTCGGGAAGGTAAGTGATTGATATTTGAGTGGGTGTGTTCGAGAAGAAAGTGAGGACTGCAG
Organism: Chiloscyllium plagiosum; assembly: GCF_004010195.1. Taxonomy (NCBI): domain Eukaryota; kingdom Metazoa; phylum Chordata; class Chondrichthyes; order Orectolobiformes; family Hemiscylliidae; genus Chiloscyllium; species Chiloscyllium plagiosum. Next base: position 49,334,422 of record NC_057720.1, read on the forward strand.
ATGCTGGAGATCAGAGCTGAAAATGTGTTGCTGGACAAGCGCAGGAGGTCAGGCAGCATCCAAGGAACAGGAGAATCGACGTTTCAGGCATAAGCCCTGGGTGTGTTCTAGACCCCATGCCCTACAAAGTAGGGCCTCCCTCCATCCTCCTCCTCTAACCTAACTTTAAAGTCCACAGGTAAACTATTCAGTGTTCTTGTTTTGGAGACTAAGTGTAGAGTAATGGCAGCACAGGCAGTGGAATGTTCCTCCTGCAGGATGTTTGAGGTAGGGGTGACCACCGATGCTCCTGCCGACTTCATCTGCAGGAATGCAGTCAGCTCCTGCTCCTCACAGAACGCGTTAGGGAACTGGAACTGGAGTTGGATGAACTGAGGATTATTTGAGAGGCTGAGAGGGTGATAGATAGAAGCTACAGGGACATAGTTACGCCAGAGAACAGAGGTAGCTGGGTAACAGTTAGAGGTGGGAAGGGGAGGTAGCAGGCAGTGCAGGGATCCCCTGTGGTCGTTCCCCTCAACAATAAGTATACCGCTTATACCGGGGGACGGTCGAGCAGGGGTAAGCTGCAGTGACCGGGTCTCTGGCACGAAGTCCGGCTCTGAGGCTCAGAAGGGAAACGGGGAGAGGAGGTGAGCGCTAGTTATAGGAGAATCTATATTTAGAGGGACGGACAGGCGGTTCTGTGGACATGGGCGAGACTCTCGGATGGTTTGTTGCCTCTCGGGTGCCAGGGTCCGAGACATCTCGGATCGTGTCTTCAGAATCCTTAAGGGGGAGGGTGTGCAGCCAGAGGTCGTGATGCACATTGACACCAACAACATAGGTAGGAAGAGAGGTGGCGAGGTCATTCAAGAGCTCAGGGAGTTAGGCTGGAAGCTAAAAGCTAGGACGGACAGAGTCGACATCTCTGGGTTGTTGCCGGTGCCATGTGACAGTGAGGCAAGGAATAGGGAGAGAGTGCAGTTGAACACGTGGCTGCAAGGATGGTGTAGGAGGGAAGGCTTCAGGTATTTGGACAATTGGACTGCATTCTGGGGAAGGTGGGACCTGTACAAG
>NC_057720.1:49335498-49356854 GCF_004010195.1 Chiloscyllium plagiosum
ATTCAGGAAGAACGTTTTGATTCTGAGAATGTTGTTTGTCTGGAATTCACTGTCTGAAAGCGGGGTAAAACTGAGAGTCATCAGAACATTTCTGAAATATTTAGCTGAACACTTACAAAGCCAGACCGCACATGGATAAGGACCACGCACTGGAAAGGGAAGCGAGGATAAACAGATGCTTGGTGAAAGACACAAAAACAGTATCATTGGTTGCTCGTGCATGATGTCTAGCACAGCTCTGTGGTGCACTAAAAAGCAAGAGAGGATTCTCTATTGTTATTAAGATTGTGATTCACAACTTGTGGGTTTGAGATGATACGAAGATAGGTGGAGTTGTGGACAGTGAGGAGGGCTGTTGTCGGCTGCAGAGGGACTTAGATATGATGCAGAGCTGGGCTGAGGAGTGGCAGATGGAGTTCAACCCTGCCAAGTGTGAGGTTGTCCATTTTGGAAGAACAAATAAGAATGCGGAATACAGGGTTAATGGTAGGGTTCTTAGTCAGGTGGAGTAACAGAGGGATCTTGGGGTCTATGTACATAGATCTTTGAAGGTTGCCACTCAGGCCTATGGAGTATTATCGTTCATTAGCAGAGGGATTGAATTCAAGAGTCGTTAAGTGATGTTGCAGCTGTACAGGACTTTGGTTAGGCCACAGTTGGAGTACTGTGTGCAGTTCTGGTCGCTTCACTTTAGGAAAGATGTGGAAGCTTTGGAGAGGGTGCAGAGAAGATTTACCAGGATGTTGCCTGGAATGGAGAGGAAGTCGTACGAGGATAGGTTGAGAGTTCTCGGCCTTTTCTCGTTGGAACGGCGAAGGATGAGGGGTGACTTGATGGAGGTTTATAAGATGATCAGAGGAATAGATAGAGTAGACAGTCAGAAACTTTTTCCCTGGGTACAACAGAGTGTTACAAGGGGACATAAATTTAAGGTGAAGGGTGGAAGGTATGGGGGGATGTCAGGGGTAGGTTTTTTACCCAGAGAGTGGTGGGGGCATGGAATGCGCTGCCTGTGGGAGTGGCAGAGTCAGAATCATTGGTGACCTTTAAGCGGCAATTGGATAGGTACATGGATGGGTGCTTAAGCTAGGACAAATGTTCGGCACAACATCGTGGGCCGAAGGACTTGTTCTGTGCTGTATTGTTCTATGTTCTATGAAACTTGAAAGGGTTCAGAGAACACTGACAAGGATGTTACCAGGATTGGAGGAATTGAGCTATAGGGAGAGGCTGAATAGGCTGGGGCTGTTTTCCCTGGAGCATCAAAGACTGACGGGTGACCTCATACAGGTTTATAAAATTATGAGGGACATGGATAGGATAAATAGACAGAGTCTTTTCCCTGGGGTGGTGGAGTCCAGAAATAGAGGGCATAGGTTTAGGGTGAGAGGGGAAAGATATAAAAGGGATCTAAAGGGCAACCTTTTCACGCAGAGGGTGGTGCGTGTATGGAATGAGCTGCCAGAGGAAGTGTAGAGGTTGGTACAATTGCAACATTTAAAAGGTATCTGGATGGGTATATGAATAGGAAGGGTTTGGAGGGATATGGCCAAGTGCTGGCAAATGGGAAAAGATAAGGTTGGGATATCTGGTCAGCATGGATGAGTTGGACTGAAGAGTCTGTTTCCATGCTGTACATCTCTATGACTCTATGACATGAAGTTGCTGCATCTTCATATTAATTACCCTTGAAGTATGCTGCAAAAAATTCTAGCATTCAACATGAGAGTACCTTTTAATTGTGTAATAATGTTAATGATTTCCAAGCAAACTCTCTGGCCCATGAAGTGAATGGTTAAAAGTGTAGATTCTTATTTCTTCAAGTTATCTACTGTTAGCGATTTTAATTCACATATGACAGTGTTATGACTTTCCTGTCTTTTATCTTCCTTTTTAATCCAACACTTCTTTCCCTTCATTTTATTTGTCTGCTTGTATCTGATATTGAATTTGCCCACTCTAATTCACTTTCTTTCTCAGGCCTTGCTCTATTTATTTCTTAATCCATTCGTTTAATTGCTCAGGAGATGTAACGTTGATCCTGTCATTCACCAAGGTCCCACATGCCCTGTTGCATTTGCTGAGTCATTACTTGCTCACGTTTCTGGCAATTTTGTGGAGAATAATATGTTGAGCTGAAAAATGTAGAAAATAAATCAATTAATCAAGTGAGACCTTTATGGTGGTATTTCTGGACCTTTACTCACTTCTTTCCATATAGCAGATAGAACTACTGATTAGAATGGCAATTTATGCTATATCAACAGCAATCTGAGATTGAAATTTCAAAGCTCATTCAGTGCAAGATGCATGCCACTGTTTTGACAGTGTGTTTGTTAGAATGTTACATATAAGTATTTAAAGGTATGTTTATGCTAATTTGTCTGTAATTACAGGAAGTAATGCACCATCATGAGATTCAGTTCTCTTGCACAGTCAACCAGTATTAGTAAGTTGAAGTAGCAACTATTCTAAACTAAAGCTTTATGTTCAATCTGTAAGACTGCCCTCCGCCTTCTTTGGTATTAATCTATAATGAGATAATACTATAGTTGTGTCATTCCTAGCCTTCAATATGAGAAGTCAAACCAACACAAATGGAGAAAGAAGCATTTAACAATGAGCCAGACATAAACAAGCACAGTGAGCTAAGTCAATGAGATTACTATAATGGAGACACCCTATGTTCCCTTAACTTAACCTCAGGGACTGAAAATAAAGCAAAATGACATTTGAACTCACTTTTCCTTCATGTGTAACAATGCCAAGAAGGTCGGTACATCAATATGCTCACCAGAAGAGCTATGAAATGATACTACAGAACTGTTTCTGCAAATGCAAACTCTTAAAAGTTCAATTTGTACAACATTTTTGTTTGAGAAAGTGGAATGAAGAACGTATGCAAAGTTGTAAACTGTTAAATTGACCATAGCCTGTATTGAAAGAATCTGCTATTTTGATACATAAGTTTTGATACCAACTTTAGCCCTAGGAGAAGCTTGCCGACAATTGCACCTGACATAACCAAATGTAAAATAGTGCAGTGATCCTTCAAAATCAAGCACATGTCAGAAGTAGAGAGAAAATACAGGAAATGGAAATCCCAAATCAGCATCTCACCCAAAACTTTATCATCTGGGGTATCCCATCCTATTTGCGGTAGAAATCTCTAGGGGCCAGATCTGCCATTGTAGTCATTTACATACCCATGAGATCTCTGCCAAACATCGAATGAACATTGTCATCTTTGCGATGAGGGATGAACAAGATAACCTGCATTATAGTGGTTTAAATCAACCAGCCAACTTACACTGTATGAAGATACGAGATCATATCCTGGCAGGTACAGATAATTCTAGTGAGTTAGCTCTAAGAATAAATATGAGATAGTCCCTAATGAATCCAACAGAGAATTAAGGACAAAATTATTCATAAAGTGAATAGTAAGAAGATGGAATCAATATCCCAAGGAGCAACTGAAAAACATGGATATATTTAAGGAAAAGCTAGCTATATATATGACAGGGAAAGGAATAGAACATGTTGATAGGATGAAATAAAAGATGGGAATGTATATTGTTGATAAAGTTACATGAAGAGGTTGGGAGAATCATAAACAAGGGCATGGGCCTTCTTGATCAGATCTATTCCAGGGCTGCAAAGATTTTTAACATTTTATAAATAATAAGGCTGTAGGTTACAAATAACATCCTAGAATATTTTACTGAAACTTAGCTGGTCACAATCAGAGCAGTAGAAAGATTCCAACTATTAGCTTCAGGTTAAGGATAGAAAAATAGATCAGAATTCTAATCTTGATTGCTAGCCAGTGATGCACAAATTTTGGCTCTTTCTCCATAGATTGTGAGATTTATTTTCTCTCTGCATTATTAAGCTAATGCACCTCTATGTACATTAGCCAGTGGCACCTCTGAGATCAAGAGCTTATAAGGCCTTACAACACATCACTGAACACTGAAAACCAATCTCCTATACCCTGGAATTCAATGAAACATAATATCAGTAACAATGTACAAAAAACATAAATATGGTGACTGATATAACAAACAATGCAACAAAGATATATCCACTCCTTAGAATTTCTGGAATTTCTATTATTATGAAATTCTCCCTGCTGTTTTGTCTTGCTTCATGCTGAAGCGGTTAAAAAAATAGAAAATAAGATGATCATGTGTTGGGCTGCACTGAAAACAGTACAAGGTCAATCTCTCTTTTTTTGCTCAGTCTGTAATTTATTTTTCTCAGACTAGGCTTAACTTTCTTTTGATAAAGCTTTTCACAGGGTTGAGTATGCAACAGTGCTCTGCTCAAATAATAGGGTGACACTTTTTAAACAGTGTTTAGTTCATATACAGTGCCATTCAAGACTAATCATAGATTTATTTTGTGGCCCGTGTTATTTAGCAAGCTACGTCAAATGTGTCAGGGTTGAAACAATATCCAATGGTGCATGACTTCAAGCTGTATGCTGCTGTGTATGGGACACAGTAGCATTACCAACACCCATGTTGACATTAGCACACAGTGTGGACTAGCAGTGTGCAATAATTTCAAGACAGGTTGTTAAAATATTTTTTGCCTTCTCATGAACATCAATTTTCTATGGAATCAAGCTAATTTGATGCTATATCCTTGCAAGTCAGAGAAACTATATTCAACAAGGTCAAAGGACCTTGTAAAACAAAGTCACTTAAGACCCCAAGCAGTTTTTTGCTTCAACAATCTGACTTGTAGGTGGGAAAGGTAGGTAGGTTTACTATTTCTGATTCCTATCTAATGGTCTTCTTATGAGCTCCCACATGGAAAGTTCTGTTTGAAAGTGTCAGATAAAGACAAAATGGGATTGAGTCAGTGCTCTCCTTCGTAGAAGATCCAACCACCAATTATAGTCTCGGGTCTCACTGACCACTTGGATTAAGTCATGCATATTTGGTGACATATGTAGAACGGTAAAAAAAAATAATCTTTTCAGGATGGAAGAGCAGAAAATTGTAAAGGAAATACAATTCCTACCTTACTTGTTCTAATCATTGTGTTTGTTTTTCTATATTCAGTATAGTAGCAGGGTTCGAATTATGTCAATTTCATCAAATTTCATACAAGGCTCTCTGTGAGGCCTAGCAAGCTTTCTTGCACTACCTTACGAAACTCACCCCATTAGTTGCCTATGGCATCCCTCAACAGCGGTCCTAGCCTGATTCCACCATTAACCATACGCAGAAAAACTTGCCACTCGCCCAATATGGGCTAGACTGGCATCACTGTGGTTTTCCCAATCTTTAAACCCTGACTGAACGCCTGGTCATGCATTTTCGGGTTGCCCTTCACAAGCAACATCATTGTACAGCATCCCCAATGCATGCTGCCCCTACCACATAGCTGCCCTGGCTAACAGTATAATCACAAGGCAACACAGCTTACCTGTTCTTCGCAAATCCCAATTTACCACCTTCTCTAAGTCACTGCTACTCTGTCCTCAATGTCTACTGTAGCCCAGCATTTTATAATGTCTAATAGTGACATAGTGGGATAGTGGTTAGCACTGCTACCTCACAGCACCAGGGACCTGGATTTGATTCCAGCCTTGGGTGACAGTCTATATGGAATTTGAATATTGTCCCCATGTCTACATGGGTTTCCTCTGGGTGCTCCGGTTTCCTCCTACAGTCCAAAAATTATAATCCATGCAAAATTGCTCTGTAGTGTCCTGTCATGTGCAGATTAGGTGAGTACCAATGGCAAATGTGGAATTACAGGTACAGAGTCGGTGCAGACTTTATGGGCCAAGTGGCCTCTATCTGCACTGCAGGAAGTCTGTGATTCTAATGGGAGATCATAATATGCAGACAAGCATTCAAACAAATTCAAAGATTTTTTTCATTAGAAACATATCTATTTCTTTCTTGAATCTGTTGATTGATTCTGCCTCTACAACCCTCTGAGATAAGTAGTTTCTCCTCATCTTCGTTTTGAACCTACCTCCCTCTCACTCTATATCTATGATGTCTTGTTTGATCTTTGGATTTTTTATTTACAGATGTGAACATAAATTAAAAATACAGACTGTATTTTGCTGACAGACTACAAATGAATTGCGTACGTATTGAACAATGACTATTTTACAATCCAAGGTTGGCTGTTGCACCCAGCTCTCATCAACTGGAAAACAGTGACAATCTGTCTGGCTTGTAGCACCTGATTTGCTGAGACTTGTCATGCACAAGCAAAGCTTCCTCCTCCTCAGAAAACTGCTCCTGGTCTCCCAGTTCCTCAGCATCTAGCACATCATTTTATTGACTGCTCCACTTGAGCATTGCAGGATGATGCAATATATGTTGCCCACAGTACATTGCAGAGCACTCCCAGGCTGGACCAAAGTAGTAGAACCTCGTCTTCAGAAGCTTATCATCTGCTCCACCATGCCCCCAGTTGAATCATGGCAGCATTATATCTGCGCTCTGCATCAGTTAAGAGGTTGTGCAATGGTGTCATCTGCCATGGCTGCAGTGGTTAATCTTTATCTGCCAGTGGCCAGCCTTGTAAGGTTCCCATAGCAAGAACACAATTAACTCCAGAATGTGTAAGTTGTGGCAGCTGCCAAAGTAGCAGTTGCTCACCTCCAAGAAGGAGAACCAGTGATTACAGAGCACCTAGAAATAAATGGAATAGACCTCCTTCCTGTTGCTGAATTCTGCAGAGCAGATACACCCTAAGAGTGTCATAGGAACATAAAGAATTAGGAGTCGGAGTAGGCAATTCAGCCCTTCCAGCCCACTTTGCCATTTGACAAATCATCGTCAATCGTATACTGGTCTCAACTCTACTTTCCTGTCTGCTCTTCATAGCCCCTCATCCACTTTTCATCAGAAACACATTTATTTCTTTCTTGAATATATTGGATTGATTCTGCCTCCACTGCATTCTGGGGCAGTGAGTTGCTCAGATTGACAATGCTTTGAGAGAAGTAGTTTCTCTCATTTTGAACCTACCTCCTCTCACTCTAAATCTATGACATCTTGTTTGAGACAGTCCCACAAGGGGGTTCATCTGTTCAACGTCCACCTTATCAATCCCCTTTAGCAATTTCTACATCTCATTCAGCATCACCCTTCATTCTTCTCAACACCAGCAAATACAAGCCCAAGCTATTCAATCACTCCTCATTCGACAGCCCTTTCATACCTGGAATCAATCTGGTGAAACTCCTCTAAAATGCCTCCAGTACCTTCATCAAGTAAGGAGACCAAAACTGGACACAATACTCCAGGTGTGATCTCACCAATATGTTATATAATTATAACAACACTTCTTTAATTTTATAATCCAGTCTTTTTGTAATAAATGCCAGGATTGCATTAGCCTTTCATATTATATACTGCACCTGCAGACCCACTTTCTGTGATTCAGGCATAATGACACCTGGACCCCTCTGCACTGACATACTTTGAATCTGCTTCCCATTTAAATAATAATTTGCCCTTATATTTTTCCAGCCAAAATGGATAACCACATATACACATTAAACTTCATCTGCAGATTCTCCTAGCCTATCCATATCTTACTTCTTCATCACAGCCTGTCTTCCCACCTATCTTAGCATCATTTGTGAATTTTGCTGTGTTACAGTCTGTCTCTGCTTGTAGCTCATTTATATAGATTGTAAATAATTTAAGTCTGAGAATTGAACCCTGTGGCACCCCATTAGTGAAGGACCCATTTTTCCGGCCCCTCTGCTTTCGGTCAGTCAGCCAACCCTTTCTTCAATCCTGAAGAAGGGCTCATGCCCGAAACGTCGATTCTCCTGCTCCTTGGATGCTGCCTGGCGTGCTGCTCTTTTCCAGCAACACAATTTCAGCTCTGATCTCCAGCATCTGCAGTCCTCACTTTCTCCTCAACCCTTTCTTCAAGCCAATACTCTACCCCTAACCTCCTGGGATCTAAGATAATCTAATTTAATTTAAACCATTAGGTTGGAAAGATAGGGTTGGTTTCCTTGGAGCAAAGGACATTGAGGGAAGTTTTGATGGAATTGCACACAATTATGATTGGCTTAGATATGGTCAAATAAAGACAAATTCTTCACATTAATTTATTGGTTGACAAGGGCTGAGGTACACAGATTTAATATTTTGGACATGAATTGCATGGAGAATGTGAGGAAGAATTTTATATACAATTAGTAGGAATGACTGCCCATTAGGATGGAAAACAATCAATGATTTCAAAAGAAAATTGGATGGATACTTGAATTAAATAAACTATGAGGGCTCTGGGACCGAATCCGTGAGTGGGGGTGGTAGAATTGCTCCACAGGAAACTCTCAGGTACACCTTGGGCCAAGTGACCTTCTTCTGTGCCATAAATGAGACTATGGCTTTTTAAGATAGTATTATGAAGCAGAAATAATGGAATCCAGAAAAAATAATGACAACCTTTCTCCAAACTCAAATAAATGTTACTAAGACATTCAACAGCTTGTGCTTTTATTTAACAAGGCAGACAGGAAAGGCACAGGCCAGATCACATTACCCTCTTTGTTTATGTCAGATATCATGTTTTGGTCTGTGACTAAGCATGACATGCAGTGTGGCATCTGTAAACTATGCCAAGTCTGGCAAGCTGTAGACGCTACATCTATGATAATGATCTCTGGGATTTTATACCAATACACTTCAGTATTATGGACATGTGTAAATGTTAAATGATACAAGCACCCACCACAAGAGAAGGGCAACAGATGTCATTTGGTGTCAGGTAACAGTAAACAGCAAAGGCACAAGGGGGTTCTGTTCTTTCTCCCTTTTGGAAAACATCACGCAATGAAACATCTTTTAACTTCTTACAAAGATTTTTTTGTAACAAGGACGTAAAATACAACAGCACCCCTTTCCTTGTAACAAGTACAAAAGTTCAGCTTTTTCATATTGTATTTTTCTATCCTAAACACTATAAGTGGTGGTATGCCAGGCACTTGTTTAAATATCTTGCTGTGTCACTGCCTTCTGGGTAATGCACTAGAATAACCCAGGCTGGATAAACCAACAGGCTTCCTTTAGGGAAGCATTGCCACTTCACTCTAGTACTGTTGAGATCAGAAATTCAATGTGGGTGGAACAGCAAAACAAAACATATCCTATTGGCATTTCACTTTATGGAACAGTTCACTTGAACATGTTGTACCACTGAGCAAGTCATTTCTTACAACATTAATAAATGCACTTTGAGGAGAAACAAGGACGATAAGAGCTATAGCACAGGATTTCTCATAGCTTGTTTTTGAAAAAAAAAATCTCTGATAATCTGGCATTGAATGTTGAGGTTACAAAAGGTAATAATTTGCTGGGAGTTTTGAATAGATCTGAATGTGATGCAAATAGGCCCAATAGAAGACACAATTTTATCACAAAATGTGCTATAAAATTTTCCAGTTAAACCATACCTGTAATGATTTAAAATCACCTGATGCACATGCTCCTAGAATAGCAGCACCCACCAAAACTGATTCGTCCTCCTTGGCAAGGACAATTGGCATGCCTAAACAAGACACATGAATGCCTGCATTACATAGTATATAACACCAGAATACACTGAAAAACATTGTGTTACATTGATCCTAGTCACTTTCTTTATTTGAATTATTATACTATTTTAAGAGTAGCACGGTGGAGTAGTGGTTATCACTGCTGTCTCACAGTGCCAGGAACCTGCATTCAATTCCACCCTGGGGAGACTGTCTGTGTGGTGTTTGCACATTTTCCCCATGTCTGCATGAGTTTACTCCCATAGTTCAAAGATGTGTAAGTTAGGTGGATTGGCCATGCTAAATTGCTGTTGTGTGCAGGCGAGATTAGCCATGAGAAATACAGGGTTGGGTTGCAGGGAAAGGGCAGAGGAGTGGGTCTGGGTGGGATGCTCTTCAGAGGGTTGGTATAGGCCGAATAGCCTGCTTCACAATGTAGGGATTCTATGATTAATTTGTAAATCACGTAATTTGTAATTCTGCTCCTGTATCTTATGATCTTGTGGTCTTCTAGTCACCAAGTCTCCAGGTAATTAAAAATTAACAGGCTTAAGGCTTGAATATTTTGCTTTTGTTTGTGAAGGACAAGTCATTTCTTGTAAATTCTTAAGTGCTGTGTAAAGTGTTAAAGTACCTGCGTAGCAGATGATAAATTTTTAATTATGGATTACACAGAGGAACAAAACAAACAATGCAAACAGAACTGATCCAAAAGACAAATGAGAGTACATAATTATATGTGATCTCTAAATCAAGTAGATGATCCAAACCAATCTCATAAAGTTTATTTGATTTAATTTATAAATATTTGAATATTGTTGAAAAGTGAGACATGTTGCCAAATATTTATATATTTCACGGTACAGGACAAATGCAGGAATGTCACGTTTTAAAAGTCCCTAACAATCTAAGGAAAGATGTGCTGGTGTTGGAGGGTTTCCAGAGGAGATTTACAAGAATGAGCCCGGGGATGAAGGGCTTGTCATACATGGAGTAGTTGAGGACTCTAGATCTGAACTTGATGGAGATTAGAAGGATAAGGGGGGGAATCTGATTGAAACTTACAGGATGTTGAGGGGTTTGGATAGAGTGGACGTGGAGAGGATGTTTTTACTAGTAGGAAAAACTAGGACCCAGAAGGACAGTCTCAGGGTAAAAGAATGACCCTTTAGAACTGAGATGGGAATGAATTTCTTTAGCCAGAAGATAGTGACATTGTGGAACTCATTGCAGTAAAAGGCCATGGAGGCCAAGTCATTGAGTATATTTAGGAAAGAGAGAGATAAGGTTCTTGATTAGTAACCAGATCAAGGGTTATGGAGAAAAGGCAGGAGAATGGGGTTGAGAAACATATCAGCCATGATAGAATGGTGAACAGACTCAATGGCTGAATGGCCTGATTCTGCTCCCGTATCTTATGATCTTGTGGTCTTCTGGTCACCAAGCCTCGGGTAATTAAAAATTAACAGGCTTAAGGCTTGAATATTTTCCTTTTGTTTGTGAAGAACAAGTCATTTCTTGTGAATTCTAGCAAGCATAAATGAACCATGCTATAAATATAATTGATTATCATAAATTGGTTGTTCATGTAGTTATTCACATACTGAAGATAGTTCAGCAAGTGCTGCCTAATTTGGCATCACATCTAATCGTAGAGATTTTGTTCGAGTTTTGCAAGCCCAGGTCAGTTAAATATAGTCTGTCTTCTGCTCACTGAAGGAACATGTTCAACTTTTGGACTAATTTAATGTTTTCAATAGATACTAAGTCTTTAAAGAAAATTGTGGCTGGCACTCACATTGACATAATTTGTAGTTTTTGGCTGTTCTACATGAACAGCAACATTTGCATTGTCACATACTTTCCTGCTTTAGTCTCTGCAAGGTAAGCATTTATGTGTTGTATTTCAGCTACATCTTTCACTGATAAAAAGAAATGAAGTAGTACAGATAGAAAAGCCAAGCAAATTAAAGGCTCTGTCATCAATAATAGATCCACAGAATTGTTACAGTACAGGTCATTCAGCCCATCATGTCTGTTCTAGCTCTCCAAATTAGCATTTTATTGCCATCCTCTTGCCTTTTCCTCATAATCTGAGCTTTATTCCATTTTAAATAACAGTTGTTTTGAATGCATTGATTGGACCTACCTTCATTACATTCTCAGGCTGTGCAATGGCTGGAGAATTGATGAGTACAGACAAATGATAAGACAGAACATATTTGAACAGATAAAGTGGTGAGAGACAAGACCATGATTGGACTTGAGGATGTTGACAAGAAGTTTAAGTTTAATACATTTGTGTCAGCAACTTTTGGGATGACGGATGATAAGGATAGGACTCAGCCAACCTAATTTGGGATAAGTTAGGTATGTGGCTACATTGAAGTAATAAAGTATACAAATAACAAAGTAATGATTAAAAATATCATTAATAGAAAGACACTAGTAGGGGCACAGGTAGATCAAGACATATACATAAAAATAAATAACAAGTAGTATATGCCACTGTATCTGGCTCACAACTACTGTTCCCCACCACCACTGATCTAGCTTGACATCAAGCACAATCGAACTCCTCCATCTACTGCCCAAAACTCCCCACCACTCCATTTCATCCTGGAGTGCAAAGATAACCCCAGCAACTTTTTTCAACTTTCAACCATCTCCTTAAACCTCAAAATCTTAAAACTCCAACAAAACTGTGAAGAGATCATCATTTATTTATCACTAATGTTAGCATTTAGTGTCCATACTTAAATGCTCTTGCCAAGGTAGTGGTGAGCTGCCATTTTGAATCACTGCAGTCTATGAACTGTAGGTACCCACAGTCTCCATGTAGGTATCTCCATTGTCTCTGTTCCACCTTGCACAGTTGCATTGCAGTCTCAGGGGCCACTGGCATTGCCACCTCCAAACCTGCAGCATTCTTTTGGACAGATCACCTATACCTCTGCCCTCCTGTGAGGATACAGCAACACTCTTTTTTAGATCCAAAAGATTGCTACAGAACCTCCAAATACACTCCAGAATACTTTTCGACAATAGCAAAACTTCATAAAAATCAATGCAACTTTGTTAGATGTGAACACTGTTGGCAAAACCAGTATTTATTGCCATCCCTAATTGTCCTTGAGAAAGTGGTAGACAGTCACCTTTTTGAACTCTGACAGTCCACTCTATTCCTGTGTTCTTGGCTGAGCCGTCCATTCTTCTTTTTCACTTGTCCTCTTTAAAGTCCCATTTAATAAACCTCTTTTTATGTAAGTAATCATCGACTTCTCCACCTCCTGATGCTGCCTGGCTTGCTGTGTTCTTCCAGCCTCCTGCCTGTCTATTTTGGATACCAGTATCTGCAGTTTTCTTGTCTCTTCATCTTAGGTTCAGCATCTATCTTTATGTGACTACGCTTCTATGAGATACCTTTGGATGCATTTCCATGTTCTTGCTGTCATATAAATATAAATTTTGGCACTGTGTTTAGCATCAATGTATTAAAATTTCTTGTTATAGGAATCTGTTCAGCCCTGTCAAACTGTCTGGCATTGTTTTCTTTGTTTTGAATAATAAGAAGCTTTTGTTTCAAGCTCCTTTTCACAAAATATTTATCTTTTCCTTATATATTTACAAAAGAAACTCGGCTCCACAAACAAATATTGCAAAGTACACAAAAGTATCAAAGGGTCACTTTTTCACTCATTTTCTTCAATTCCATAAAACATCTGCGCTCTGTTCTGCACTTTCTCCTGTCACAAACTGACAGCAGGTACATGGGGGATTGTGGTTATTAATTCAGTTTGTACCATTACACAATACAGAAAGTGGCTATACCACTTTACTTCCTGCTTGCAAGTGTTTCTTTCCCAAAATTGAAATATTTGAAATTATATTGGAGGTACTGGAAGTCACAACCTCTCATGTCAAGTACTTTTAAAGCCAAAATAGCACCAGAAACTAGTTAAACTGTTGGGAAAAATGCCGAAACTTTGTCAATAGAACAAAGACTTTCATATTTGCCAGATCAGCAATAATGTAACCAATTTTGATAATGGGATAAAAAGATCTGATAAATATACAGGAGATTCTCTTGAGACACAGGAACATTGCTTGTCGCATTGGGACTCCAAATATATTTCTGTATTTTAATACTGTTGATTGCATGTTGAAAAAACGAATAAATTCTAAACTTCACACCACAAATTCCCTTTTCATCCATGATTGTACAATTTTGTAGGTGACAAGCCAGAATACTTCAACACTTTAGTGTCCAAACTACATAAATCTGAAAATGAATTTGCAGCACATAATACATGATAGGCAGTAGTCTTGTGAGAGATTCTTTCACAAACAATCTGATAAAAAAACACATGCACAGACAAGCCTAAGCCTCTCTGTAGGGCTGAGAGTGCATTTTAGGCATGCAACACAGTTTCCATTCTATCTGCCAATACCCTAGATAAAAAAAGTGCATTCTGCATAAAGTTCTAACTAGCAATTAAATAGATTATATGGTAGCATGATACTAATCCTGATAAAAAGAAATTCTGTCCTTATGCAATATGCAGCTGCTGTTTATTATATTTATAATATATTTGCTGTATAAGCTTATAACATGATCCACATTTAAATCAGTAAACACACATTATTGTAATCTGTAAATCCAACAGTTTTCTTAAGTTCTGTGAATGGTGCTTCTGATTGAAAGCAGAATTTTTTCATTGCCATCTACAGCTAGCACCCAGTCTACAGTAGTCACTGCAACAAAGTATCAAAAATCTGATACCAACATGCCATATACCCCAAGGTATTAACCTGTATCAATGCTTTCTTGGTAATCATCATAAACATTTGCCCTCTAGATACCAACTTATTTTTCAGTGAAGGTTTTTCCATATTTCAAAACTTTACAAATGTCTCCATAATTTTGAATTTCTGTATCACAGTTGTGCTTCATTTTTGTCTCAAAGTTAATTTCCTTAAAATTCCTCATACTTTTATAACAGTTAAATAGTGTTGCCAATTTTGAAGCAAGGTTGTATGGAGTGGTGGGCTCCCCATGCTGTACAGAACAATGGCTGAGGTGAACATGTCACATGGCACTTGGCCCCTGGCATGGCTCCATCTCTGAAGGTGCTCTAGTATGACCTCCCATCATTGCACCAGTATTGTTCTTGTTGGGGATGGCTGGAGGTCTGGTAGTTGTTGCTGTCCTGAGGTTCACTGAAATTATCTAGCGCTGATCCCTGGGATTCTGAATAGACATCTCCTTCAGTGGGTAAATATAGTATTTGATGAAATAAAATGAAACAAACTAGAAAAGTATTATATTCAAAACCAAGGGGACTATACTTGATCGACTCCAAATTAGGTCACAAAGAATTGTGATGCATGAATATCCTATGTTTGTTTAAAGTCATGCAGGCAAACTTTGTATTATTCCTTTTCAATGATTATGGTATGCAGCCCAGTGCTGCAGAGTCACAGTAAGCTTTGTGCCAGGCTAGCACCACTTAAGTCAGACTTCCTATCTTAAAACAAAATTACTTTTTGCTGCAACAGCACTGGAATGCTAGAGCATTAAGAAGATCCAAATGGCACAATGGGCAACAGAGCATGACCCATGGTTTTCTGCTGTTCCACTGGAGTCACTGGTGGACAGGAATTGGCTCAGAAACAGGTATTCTATCTCAAAGAGTCAGGTGGCTTTCCAGATAACTGCACAGATGGCTGTGGAGGTAGGAGACCATAGTGATCAATACCAAGAGTCAAGCATTGTCAACATGGTTGCAACATGACAAAAAGGTTTACTGACCTGATACAAGTAATCAATACATAATTACATTTCAAATCCTACCCCAATGACACCCTGAGCTTCACATACTATTCCAAACACCATTGTGCCTTCCCTCACACACCAGTAATTTACATCAATTACGATTCAAGCCTCACAATCACATTCTGCATTTCACTGTTGCAAAGGTAGCACTGCTGCTAATAAAATCTGGTGTCCATATACTATCATTTACTAATGTCCATATACTATCATTTATTCAGCTGTGGCAGTCACTTCACCCCTGCAATTGAGTGGCATCTTTTGTAGGAAATGAATATCTTGTCATTGTGAAGCAGTGCTGGCAAGCATATCTGCAGTCGATGGCTCACAACTGTTGGAACCTTTGCTAATTCTTCATTATTTTTATTTTATTCTTTTGTCAGTTTTGGTTTGGAGCTGTCAGCTAGAGTCTATGAGAAAACAGTTTGGACTGTTCTGAATAGCTTGTGTTAAAAGGAAAACAAACCCAACAAGCTTTAGTTTATTCATGAGACCAGGCCTAGAAATTAATTGTAGATTGGTTCCTGATCAACGTTCTGCAGATGCTTTGTTACCGGGGAAGAGCATTATGTTCATTAGTAGAAGTTGCCTATTAATAAGATCAATTCCTGGGAATTAGTTCCAGCAAGTTTGGAAAATTCCCTATGATCAAGCAGAAAGCAAATGTTGAATAGTAACTGGGGTATTGTGGAGGAGGACAGACTCCTGTCTATCAAGGAGTGGTCAGAGGTTGAATTGAGTTTTGGATTATATTTTTGGTGAAGAGGAATATGACTGTTGCTACTACAGCATGAAGATTTGAAAGCTCTCTGCTTAACCTCCCATAAGCAGCTCTTGGAAGCTGAGCATAGAAAACTAAGTTGTAAGCATTAAATTAATTTTAAACATTACTGCTTTTATTTGAGTGAACTGTAAAGGTAACCCTGATCGACATCTTCAAAAAAATCAACAAAGAAAATATCATCTATACCTTGCGGAATAATGCACAATCAAAACCACTTAAGCAATCTGGCCAGTTTTGTTTTATTTTATTTAGCCCTTAACTTAGTGGGTAGGAAATAGCCCAGTGGTATTATTGCTTGATTATTAATCCAGAGATCCAGGTAATGTTCTGGAGACCTTGGTTCAAATCCCACCATGGCACATGATAGAATTTGCATTAATAATCTGGAGTTAAGAGTTGAATGATTTCTATGAAATGATGTCAAGGGAAAAACTTATCTGATTCACTAATGTCCTGAACAGAGGGACTCCAGGTCAACCCACACCAAACCCCAAAACAAAGCCAAGCCTTAGCTAAACAGTTAAAATTTTCTTCAGGATCTGGACTGGCAAGCCATTATGGTTGCTGCCAGTACGTGGATTCAAGACAACAAAAGGGTCCACAAGACCTAAATTGACTAAGAGCACTCATAGACTAGTATCCAGGAGAGTGCATGCCCTGGAAAGTTCACATACATCTGGTTTGGAATGGTTAAATTGCTTAGCACCATTCAAATTAGAACCAATCAAAATAAACATTTGGTTAAATGATCAACTGGTTCTAATGGAAGTCGATACCAGCGTGGCTGTTTCAATGATTACAGAACCAGTCATCAACAAAATTCACTCTGGACTCCAACCCTTAAGTTTATGCAAGACCTCGGCTAGACTGGGAACCTATAACAGGGAACCTTTACAGATTAAGGGTACAATTTCAGTTTTTATGAGAAGCAGCTGGTTCAGTTACCATTGATTGTATAAAATACTCAGGCCCACACCTGTGAGGCAAAATTGGTTGAGAAAGGTTCATCTAGGTTGGCTCAACATTTTTCAATTAAAAAGTGACTGCCTGAGTGAAGTCCTAATTAAATACCCTGAAATTTTTCAGGGAGATCGAGAGACTATCAAAGGAGCCAAGACCACCTTGTATGTTGACCAGGAAACAATTCCACAACTCTGCAAGGTACTCCCAGTTCCATATGCCTTACTGGCAAAAGCAAAGACAGAAGTCAGAGCTGGAGAGCAAAGGAATCATCAAACTACTCCAGTTTACGGAATGGGCAGCATTGTCGTACTGATTGTGAGGCCCAATGGGTCAGTTTGCCTTTATGGTGATTTTAAAGAAACAGTAAACGGCTTCTCACAGATGGATATATACCCACTCCCCTGCATAGAGGATTTTTACACAAAGCTGACAGGGGAGCTGTCCTTCCGGAATGCCAAGTAGCAAATGCAAATGCAATGAACCACCTCCATCTGGCAGACACACCTTCAGTGGTACTGCCACTGGAAGAGTCTGCCTTGGTTTTAAATTTTCTGGACACACTTCCAGTCACAGCTGACAATATTAGACTTTGGACACAGAAAGAGCCGGTCCTGGCAAAACTGAGCCATGTATACTTGTGGTTAGATGAAGATTCCCAGAAGTATGCTATAACTAATACACTTAAGGATTTATACCAATATACAAGACTGCCATCTGAGGCATCATCAGCCTTTGAAATTTTTCAGAGGATGACGGAAAACATTTTACAAGGTCTAACCCAGATCACCATCTGTCTAGACGGTATGGTAATAACACAGAAGAAAAATAAGGAGCACTTAGAGAACTTTGAAGTAGCCCTTAGATATTTCTCCCATGTGGCATAAGCCTTAGAAGGGAAACATGTGTGTACCAGATACCCCAAGTGACCTACGTTGGTTACATAGTCGACAAGATCAGCGGACTACCATTGGGTGAACAAAGGTTCTCTGGCTCCCATGTCTGTACTGGAGCTTAGGCCTCTCCTTGGGCTGTTGAATTATTATGGAAAGTTCATACAGAACCTGGCCTACATCCTGGCACCTTTGCATCAACTCTTTAAAAAAGGTCAGCCTTAGAAATGGTCACATAGCCAAGGTATGACTTTCAGGCAAGTGAAAAAGCAGCTATCATCCTCTTAGATGCTGGCACACTATGATCCCAAGCGAAATCTGGTTTTGACATGTGATGTCTCCCCATACAGGAACAGGGTAGTGTTAGCTCACAGATGGCCCAATGGAGAGGAATGCCAATAGCATATGCATTGGCTAATGCAGAGCATAAATATGCCCAGATAGTGGAGGAAGGTTTAGCACTTATATTTAGGAGTCAGGAAGGTCCACCAATATCTTTGCAGTTGTAAATTTGTAATAATAATGGAGCACAATCCAAAAATGTGCAGATTAGGTAAATTAGCCACACTAAATTAGTCAGGGTTAAATGTAGAGTAATACGGTAGGGAATGAGTCGGTGTGGACTTGTTGGACCTAATGGCCTGTTTCCACACTATAGGGATTCTATGATGAAACCTCTGTTAGATGTACTTAAGGAGGACAAGGCAGTACCACCCATAGTTTTAGGACAAATTTAGCAGTGGGCTCTAACACTAAGTGCTGGTAATTCAAATTGCCAGGTAGCCAAGTAGCAGATGCAGATGCAATGAACCAGCTCCCTCTGGCAGATACACCATCAGTGGTACTGCTATTGGAAGAGTCTGTAATGATTTTAAATTTTCTGGACACACTTCCAGTCACAGCTGACAATATCAGACTTTGGAAACAGAAAGACCTGGGCCTGGCAAAACTGAAGCAGTTGTGGTGATGGGGGAGACCAAAGGGCAGTCACAACCAGAACTGAAACCTTTTGAACCTGGACAGATCCGATCACTGTAGAGGACAGCATATTATAATGGGGAGCAAGAGTGATTGTCCTGAGCAAAGGTTGCTGCCAGGTACTGGCTGAATTACACCAGGAAGTTATGTCTGGTGGCCAGATTGGGTGCTGACATAGTTGCATTGGTGGACAATGCCCAAAGTGCCAGTAAGGACAGATATTATTGCCAGTAATTCTCCCACATTCAGGGGAATGGCCGGGTAACTCCTGAACATGGTTACACATCGACTGTGCAGGTCCCTTCATAGCCTCAATGTTTTTAGTCATTGTGGATGCCCACATAAAGTGGCTGGATGTGCACAAAGTTCATTTGTCAAACACAGGGACAACAACAGAAAAACCGTGTGCATCTTTTGCAATACTCAGACTCCCGGAAGTGTTGGTCATGGATAACAGGCTGTCATTTACCAGCAGTAAATTTGATTATTTACTATAGTTGAATGATACTCATCATAGATGGACAGCACTCTACCATCCATCATCTAATAGTTTGGCAGGAAAGGCAATCCAAACTTTGAAGGCAGGCTTATAGAAACAGCCTACATCTTCACTCGTTACCAAACTGTCCCAGCTCCTATTTGATTATAGGACAACTCCTCATGAAACTACAGAGATATCTCTAGCAGAGTGGCTAATGGAGAGAAGACTCTGCACCAGGTTAAATCTGATCTTCCTGGAACTGGGGAGCAGAGTGAAACAACATCAGGGATGCCAATGCTGGACACAAGACTCCTCTAAATAAGACAGACAGATTACTTCAGTGGAATAGATTTGATGTAGGAATCATGGGAATGGCCCTGTATGGTCAACGTGAGGTCAGGTCCAGTGATGCATACAGTTCAGGTAGGGACAACAGTCCTGAACAAGCACACAACTGATATGAAAGCTGCAAACCCACAAATGGTGCGGAGCAAAACATGCCCAGCTGCTAGACTACTTTTCCAAATCTTCCAGAACCCCATGGTTCTCCCTCCCCATCAAATATTGATGATACTATTACAACATGGTGGTGAACCTCTCTGTTAATTAAACTAAACACCCAGAAGATCTCACCTCGCTTCATAATCTATTAAAATATGAGTGACAGAGAACTCCCAAATTGCACTACTTAAAAAAGTCAATTTATTCTTTAACTCTCAAAGTGAACATTAAGCACCAACTATTCACAACTCTAAGCCCCCCTTTATCTTAATTGCTTATTACCTGCCTCCAACTCTATAACAATATACTGTTCCAATAAAACACTTACTAAAATTACATCAACTTAATTTCAAAACCATACAGTGGCTGTTGTCTTCGGTGTCTTTCTTCTTCCAGCTGAAGATCTCTCTGGGGTCATCTTCTTTCTTTTTATTGCAAATATGTTTCATATGAAAAGATACCTTTGACAGAGAGTGTTTCAATGCCTGCTTTTTTTTATTTCTCCAACTTCAGACTGTCTCATTAGTTTGATGTTGGTAAAACAATAAATTCAAACTTGTTTGGGTTTTAGTATCCTGTTGCATAACTGATTGGTTAAATCTGAATTGTTGTCAAAACAGCAACCAACTCAGGTACATATTTCACAGCCAAATGTTACGTATTTTCAATTTTCCAGTACACTCTGAGACTGCTCTTGTAAACTCTCAGTGCAGAACAGCATACACTCACTCTTAAAAGTATAGAAAATGCCTTCAATTTCATAACAATACCTTGGAATATGAGATGGATTTCGCCACCTTGAGGCTGTTGCTGCCTGAAGAGGAGGATGATTTTTTTCCGTGACATCATTACATGCTGTACTTATCAGAGACAGAGTTGAAGGAACTGACTCGGTGCTAAAATGCACCAGAAGGAGCTACAAAAAAAGCTAACCTATGTCCTGAGACTCAGGTGATGAGGTAGGGATGGGGGGGGGGGGATTGTGGTGATTCTAATCAGGTCAGTCAGGTGGACAGAATATGAATTCCCTGATTGAGGCTGTTAACCTGGTCCAATCAGCAAGCTCTGGCTGACAGATAAAAATAGGACTGTTGCCTACCCCTCTTCCGCGGTTACGTTAGAGCCCGGGTGTCCTTGGAGAAGGAGCACGCTGTGTCGACCAACACCCTGGAGTTGTTCAGAGAGAGGTGGGCGCCGCAAGGAGTGGAGTGCATCATTTCTCCCTCCAACTCTATTTTGATTTAGTCCCTACCCTCCCCTTCACTGTTTTGATCACACAGCACTGCCCTTTGATGTGAAGGGCAGTGTTTGTCACTGGCCACCCGGGTGTTTTCCTATATTCCTGGTGGTGGAAATTGAATAAAGATTCGTGCACTTTATGTCTT